>NC_051211.1:47803703-47883703 GCF_015220715.1 Pygocentrus nattereri
TAAAGTCAAGAGCCTATATGGATCAAAGATTCTATGCTATAACTCATGGTGTGCAGAGTTATCTTAGCTGACCAGTAATGTTTAAAGCCAGGGATCCTTCTGATAAGCCTATCATGTTTGCAGATTTTATTTGCATCCCTAAAAAGCTCAACAAAAACTACACCTGATCTATCACTGCACCCTGAATGTACGTGCACCTTATTGTAGTGCACTACAGTTTCTCATTAGGTTGGATTTCTGTCCAACCAAGCAGCAGCTACTCCAAACAATGACAGGCATCTTATTTTGGCAGAAGTAGCAGTTAGGAATCCTGACCTGTATCCTGACTCCTCCTTTCAGTTCAAATGCTGTGGGGTGATCTACTTCACTGACTGGCTGGAAATGACTGAGATGGAGTGGCCGCCGGACTCTTGCTGCTCTGATCAGTATCCAGGCTGTGCTCACCATGCCCACCACCGTGACCTGAGTGACCTCTACCAAGAGGTAAGCTTGGTTGGTGGCCAGCACAATTTTAGATGAGTCCTCACCTGAAACATGCAGACACCGTGGCCTCGAGCAGCAAGAGCTCTGTTTTTACAAGAGCCTCAGATGTTGGTTTATTCGTAACTCTATTGTTGGAGGTAATTGTAATGCAGCACAGCTCTGTGAGGAGAGATAAAGAACTCTCTGAAAGGAGGGTCAGATGAGGAGAGGCGGTGAAGAGACTCTCTTAGCTGTGTGTGTAATTAGACAGGGATGTCAGCGTGAGATGATGTGCAGAGTGCTGAGAGGCTAAAAACTTTAAATATGTGTCTAGCGGCCGTTTCACAGCACAGAAAAGCACCTGCATGTGTAGAAGCATCACCCACAGACAGATGCTGGCCGAGGGTACTCGCCAACTTGAGGAGAGATACAGACACGCATGCACACTTGCGCACACCCACACATACATGCATTCCTTCCCACTGTCATCTCACACAGCTGCACATCTATTTGTTTTGCAGAGACTGAGTCAAATCCCCTCATACATGTAGAATTGGTCAAAAGTTTAGAATCACCTTACAGAATACATGTTTTTCATAACCATAAGACCTAAATATGTACAAATAAATGCTTGAAGTTCCACAATATAATAGTAAAGTGTGTGCTTTTGTATAAATCTATTTTTAAAAAGTGGAATTACAAAAATTACACTACAGCTAAAACTGTAGACACACCTACTCATGAAAAGGTTTTGCTTATTTTTGGCCTAATATTTGACTAAATTTTAAATAATACTCAAGATATCAAAATCAAAAAATTTATATCTCACATTTTAAAGTTTAGTTTTTTTTGCCTGTTTTTGTCACATATACTAAATAATTTTTCATGAGGAAAGGACCAATATAAAGACCCCCAAATTGCTTGGAAAAAAGACATTAACTTACATTGAATGTTATGAATGGTTTTGTCTTCTCTTGCAAAGTTACTGTTTTGGATGTACATGTTTTAAGGGGACAGTGAGGCTTTGCTAAGGGCTTGCTGCACAACTAATTTTAAGTGGGCACTTAAAAAAGAAAATAAGTTTTCAATTTGCAAATAACTTCATATTCACACACTGATGAATGATCTGAACATATTTGTTTAGGTAACAACTTTTCAAACATTTTGAATTAGAAAGTCAGTGTTGATTCCGGAGCTGTTTTTATGTGCAGTGTGTTAATAAAACTTAGAGTCTAGTGTTAAAGTGGAGCACAAGCACTGCATTCTTACAGAGAGCTGGTCAAACTTCTGGTCATCACTCATGGCAGTTGCTGGGGGTGGAGGTTTCAGCTTGTATTTTTTGGTTTCAGCTCATTAGCTTTTATTTTACCATCTACAGTTCATTTCTCAGACTCCTTTTATTATAACATGTTGTTCTTACCTTAAAGATTACTTTTAAACATGCTACATGTTTTGTTATCCCACCCATGATGTAGCAAGTGTCAGAAGACCCGTCCAAATCATTTGACCAATCGAGAGTGCAGGTGAATGCTTTCTTCTAAGATCTGCCCCCTGGGAAAATGAGTCAGATGCAAAAGAAAGATTTCAGAAGCAAAAATAAATCAAAATAAATACAAATACAAATAAATAAATCAAATCAGCAAAGAGAAAAAAAATGACAGAAAAGAAATCTATTATTTGTAATAAAGAAAAGTCCTTTCGTTAGTGAGTGTATCCAAAATTTTCACTGTGTTACATTTATTTGATTCAAATGTGCACATCATTTCCAACTGAATCAAATGTGTTACATCAACACAATTTTTGCAAAAGTAGGTAAACTAAAAGATGATCTGTGTTTGTGTAATATACTGTACTTTATTCAGGTGGAAATGATGTACATCTGTGAGTCGAGTAAATTCAATGCATCGCTCTTTTCATCGCAGGTCTACCGGTGTAAAAACGGTGTCCTTGTGCTGGAACACGACTGTCACTGCCTCTTGTGTTTGTTCAAGGACAGCGCAGTCAAAGAGCTGCTTTGTAAAGTCAGTCAGAAACAGACTTTCTTACTTTGTCTCTTTCACTCACCGTCTTTCTCATTCACATTATCTCTACACCCTTTCACTCTCCCTTTTCTCTCTCTCTCTCTCTCTCTCTCTGGGCCTTTGTTGGTAGAGGAGTTGTATCAGGCATCTTGCTCTAAAGCACAAATCTCTCACTGCCAGGAAATAATGTACCTGCCTTTCCGCATTTCTCTATCTGCATAGGAAATATTGCACACGTACGCATACACACACACACACACACACACACACACACACACACACACACACACACACACACACACACACACACACGCACACACGCACGCACACACACACAGAGCAGATGAGTGTTACATTGCTTGCATATTACTGAGGCAGCTGCTGTGCTGAGGCCTCAGAAATGTTAGAACTGTTTCTGTACAGAAACCAGCAAAACATGCAGCAGAAGAAGAACCGCATTCAATTTTTTATTTCAAGAAAAATTCAATACTTCTATCAGAGAAAAGAAAATTGGATCTGGCAAAAAAGCACACATTTTACTTCCTGCCAATACTTTTGTTTTTTTAGGGGCTAAAGTAACTTACAAGTAATGGAAACCTATGCTAACCCATATCAGGCAAAACAGACAGACATACAGACATAACTCAAACTTGAGGATTCCTGCTGCTACTGTTTTTTTATGAAAGGACAGTATGTCATACAACGAAAGCCCTTTTCTGCCACAGGAAAGAAAAAAAAAACGAGTGAGTCACTATAAAAATGTAAAAAGCCATTTAATAAGTCATACTAATTCGAACATTTCCCTGTGTCCCAATGGGAGCACTTCCTTTGTATCTCACAATTATGACTTTTCAATCTCATAATTATGAGATGCTAAGAAGAATGAGTGTTACTCAACATAGTATCTAATAATAATGACATAATATCTCATATTACTGATTCCTGTTTTGTAATTATGAGATGCTATGTTGAGATTATGACTCATAATCTTATAACTTTGATTTATAATCTCATATTTATGACTTAGTATCTCAAAATTATGAATTTGTATCTCTTAATTATGACATACTATCTCATAATCATGAGACAGTAAGTGATCATATGAGATACTATGTCATAATTATGACTTAAAATCTTATTATTTTGACAATCTTAATTATGACACACTATTTTATAATCACAACATCTTATCTTGCAATTAATAATTTTTTTTTTTCTAAAGCAGCATATTAAATGCTAGTTTAGGCAGGAATGCTCCTTTAATGTCATAAGAAGCTCACTTTGAAAACCAAGCATGAACTACTGCTGACACATAATTTTGGGCTATTTCTATTGATATTCTATTTTTTCTTTTTCTTTTTAAAGCAAAACTGAGTCAATTATTATGTAAAAATGTATGTGTTTTGTGTACACTTTTTCAGGGCTGCGGGCCTAAAATCTACAGTTTTATCCGTGGCACAAAGCAGTTGCAGGTCCTACGTTTCTTGGGTGTGTCCATAGGAGTGGCCCAGATCCTGGCCATGACCCTGACACTCACGCTGCTTTGGGCACTCTACTACGACCGCAAACCTCCTGACCCTGCTCCGACTGACCCCGTCACACACACCCACTCACATTGTCCCACAGAGGAGCCCCAGAAGTCGGGCCACGTGCACTCACGCCCATCCGAAGCCTGGGCCAGCGCCCCCCATAATGGACATGCCCAGTTTGAAATGGAGCAGCTCTCCTAGCAGCTGCACTACCTACCAGACTCCACTAGCTGATCTCTTGGAATCTGGCATACAGTAACAATGCAGCGTCACAGCAACCCTGAACAGTAAGCTGGTTGCCAGGACACCCATTGTGATCTCATAACTGTTCAAGGTACTGTAAAAATGACAGAACCTCCGCTTTGCAGTAGAAACATGGAGCGCCTGTTGCAGTGAGACATGGAGGTTTTGTTTGCCAGCATGCAGTTTCGGAAGTACTGACAGTGCTGTAGTACATAAACACAGAAATGGAATATATCTGAGGACGGACTGGATGCGTAGTCTTTTATGCAAAACTCTGAAAAGTGAAGTTGGTTATCAGTACAGCTAACAAGGGGCTAGTGGACGTGTCCCTAGATGGCTATTCTGCTTATCCAGCCGAACCCTTGAGTTCCATGGACACTAAACTCCACTAGATGTTTGGAGCAGGATATATGATGTTTTTCTATATATGCTTTGGACTGAAAGGGCTAAACACATTACACATACACTCACACTTCAACTTGAGTCTTAAAAGAGATTTGAATTGTCTAAAGGAAGATCCAGCTGCTCTAAACTTTTGGGCTGTATGTCTACATGTCTTAATTCACTAGCACTGTGATGTAAATTATAGAATCCTTTTAGTTTAAAAGCAAAAGTGTCTTGCTACAAAAAGCTCTACTTTGAAGGTTGTGCAAAGAAGCCTTGAGATTTACAAAAAAGCTGTACATATACTCATATGGAGCATGTGTGTGAATTTCAGTGAACTACATTTGACAGATCTTTTATTTCTCAGTGTGTGTTTGTATTGCCTCTCTAAAAAGCAGGCTAGAATGTGGTTTGAATGATTCGAATCTGGGAGGTACTTCCAACCCGAAATTCAGTTTCTCTCCAGCATCTCCCCATGCTGGGGCATTTGAAGAGGAACATTAAAAACACTTAGTGCTTATTGTGAAAAAGCTTACCATGGCTGAACATACTAAAATATGGCACACAACTGCTCATAAATGCCAAAAGAAACTGTATTTTAAGCCCAAAGTGATCACTTTCTCATTAACAATGTTTCTCTCCTTTACAACCCATTATATCAAAAAAGTTTAATGTGATTTAATGTTACAAAAAAACAACCTAGAAACATTAAACCACTCTCACACCTTGCTGGCCATTAACACAGCCTACTGCCAGAATGATGAACCCATAATGCAGAGAGATTTATTTTAATGCATTCAGCCAAATAAAAATGTTTAAAATGGGTTTCAATGGAAATGAAAACTTAATGCATTGGTTTGATTTGACTTGCCACTAGTTTATGACTGGCAAGGTTTGAGAGAGGTTTGGTTGTTGTTTTTAGCTGTTTCCGTATAATTTCTGCGGAAAATGCTGAACATGAAATTTTCTTTGTTTTTTGTAAATAACAGGTTCATCCTTTTGAAAGTAGTAAGTCTTTAGAGCAGTAATGTAACTAACTATAATCCTATGGTCTAATGAATTCCAAAATTTCTTCCTTATGTCTGCATTCCAGGGATTTATTGCCTAGGAAAATTTTGGAGTCATTTAATCTAATTTTTCATCATTGGATTATTGGGTAATACTTTACTGTAGGGTACAGTCTACATGACACCTGAATAAGCTTGTCATGACTACTGACATAACCCTACATACGTTTTTATTCATGTTTATTCCAATAGGCATCATTCGCTATAAATGTTACATTTACAAATTTTGATCAAAGTAGCCTTTATGACAGACAATCCATCCATCCATCCATCCATCCATCCATCCATCCATCCATCCATCCATTTTCTAAGCCGCTTCTCTGTCAGGGTCACGGGGGGATGCTGGAGCCTATCCCAGCAGTTTTCGGGCGGAAGGCTGGATACACCCTGGACAGGTCGCCAGTCCATCGCAGGGCAGACAGACAGACACAGACAGTCACTCACACACTCACACCTAGGGGTAATTTAGCATGATGACAGACAATGCCTATTGAAACAAGCATTAGTAAACATTCATGTAGGGTTTTTGTCAGTTGTCATGCCAAGCTCATGTAGGTGCCATGTAGCCTTAAGAACTGTATCCTACAGTTAAATGTTCCCGATAATTATATTTTTAATCAATTTTCTTTTACACCTTATAAAAACATTTTGTCATGGAGAAAGCAATACACAGATACATTTGGTTTTGAGAATTGAGAATGTAAAAGTAGATCTAATAATAATCTTTATTTCATGCCAGTGGCAGCTCAAAGTGCTTTACAGACAGGTAATGATGCTTAGCAGTAACCCAGGAAATTATGAGTACTAATTTAAAATCATGTAAAAAATGATAATAATCAAAGTAAAATGATAAATACCAAGAGATGTAGAGCTTTAATTAAACGCTAAGTTAAAGGTGAGCACTGAGCTTAACTGTCTAATAAAAGGTGAATTGAGCTCCATAGTTTAGAAGCACAATAATTGAACAAGTCTCTTCATGTTTTCGGTATTTTACAGAAGGTGTTTGTTGAAGGTCAGTATCTGCAGATCTAAGATCACCTGCTGGAACATAAACAGACAGACACTCTGTGATGTAAGTGGTGCTTTAAGGTCATTTAGAGCCTTAAAAACCAGTATCAGAACTTTATAATCTATCCTCAATGATACAGGTAGCCAGTGCAGTTCTTTCAAAACAGATGTGAAGTGATCTCTCTTTTTTATTGTTGTTAGGGTGCTGATGCATTTTGCATGAGTTGCAAGGGATGGATTGGATTCAATTTTCAATTTATAGTTTCAAATTTCGATGTATAGTTTTCTTAGAAATTCCAGTAAGAAGATCATTACAGTGATCAACTCTGCTTATAAGTGCATTAACAAGTCTCTCTGCATCACTCTGAGACAGAGTTTCATTGACTAGTGATACTTTAGCTTTACATGTGAACTATAGCGAATGTTAGCTAGAATTAGGCAACTTGTTCAGCCATCTTGCTGTAGATGAGTTTGTATGCGAGATTTGCAGCTTGGCAGTAAATGGAAACTTTGTTCTTAAGTGGGGCATTTTCCCTGATTTTCCAAACATGTAAGGTGTTTGTTGTAATTGCATTAAGCCACATCAAGCTTTCCCCCTATACTGTGAATGAAGAGAAAAAAAAGTTTAACATCAAATGATTGCTTTCTTTGGATAACAGTTCTATTCTTTCAGCATGACACAGCATTTATAACCAGTAAGATATGAGAGAGGTTTGGGTTTTCTGAGCTTGTTGTTTTAGTGTAATAAGCCATGTTAAGCTTTTTTTCCCCATGTGGTTTAGTCTTCTCACTTTTTCACAGCCTTTCAGCCACTTGTTTCAAATGACAATCTGAGCATTGCTTAATAATGATGTCCACTTGTGTTAAAGTGCATCTCAGCACTCTGAGGCCATAAATCGGACTGACAGCCTTCAGCCGTTATACCGCTGGGTCAGCTTGCTTCTGAAACATCTTGTAAATGGCTTGACAAGCAGCTCTCCAGATTTCTTGCCAAGCACCATCTGTACATGCAGCAAAGCCTGCTTTCATACTCTAGTGCAGAGACTGGGGAATGGATTTCTGCAGAACACACTGTTTATACATGCAGGATTCCAGAGGTGTTATGCTTAAATGCTACTGGATGGAAACAGCGGTGAAATCTTTGGACCCTCTCCAGGCATACCTGAGACATCCTATGCCAAAGAAACAATTTTCACAAAGGGACCTGCAGATGAGACCTGACCTGCAGAAATGCCATACACCACTGAAATAAAGCTATGAATAAAACATTGTTAAGTGAGCAAGTGAGAGCAGGAAGGAGAGAGAGGGACCTGACCTCTGCATGCCTTGCACACAAATACATTCTTCTGTAGCAACTGTTGCAAGAGTGAACATGATTTTTAGAATGGTGAAAAAATTCCATTCAACATAATGTTCACCTTTAAAAAGATGGATCTTTAGTTGTTTAGTAAAGGGAATAACTCTGTTTACAACCAGGAATTCTATATAGAACCATTGTTTGCGTAGTGGGATTGTTCTTCAGATTGATGGAGGATGTGTTCCATATGGTTCTATACAACTTGACATCGTAACAATAGAACAACGCTTTTTGTTGCTATGTAGAACTACTTTTGAATAGATTCTAGATAGAACCATATACAGCACATTCTCCATCAGTCTGAAGAACCATGCAAAGAATCAGTTGAGCATGCAAATGGATCTAAACTCATGTTTCTAAACAGAACAGTTCCCTTTACTAAAGAACCCTTTAAGAACCATATTTTTAGAAAGGGTTCCTTATACTAAAGCAATCTAATTAGCCCACAATGTTTGCATACTTATAGTTTGGTCATATATTCTGGTGGATGTCACATCCAGTCAGCATTTTTTTGTTGCCTGAACAGAGAATTTGGACAATTTGGATTTTAAATATTAATTTTAGCTAGTACAATATACCTTTAAAAAAGCTAATTATCTATGTTTTGCAATTATACAACATTTTGAACAAAGCAAAAATCTGTCATATATTCTGTTATAACAGTATATTCAGTATTTTTGTCTAACTCTGCATACATGTTTGCTAAAATCACCAACAATTACATTAGCAGCATCTAGTTTGTCAAGCAGTGAATATTAATATGGTGCTGTTTACAAGGCAACATGACACCTACATAAGCTTGTCATGACAACTGACATAAGCCTACAAAAATTTTTATAAATGTTTATTCTAATATGTTCTTTATGTTTATCTGTCACAAAGGCTACCTTTTCAAACTTTGAGCGAAATTGGCAGTAGTAACCTTTATAGTGATTGACGCCTACTGACATAAGCATTTATAAGTATTTGTGTAGTTTTTAATAAGTATTTATATAGTATACTATGTCAGTTGTCATGGCAAGCTTTTGTAGGTGAAATGTAGCCTTATGAACAGTACCCTACTAGAAAGTATTACCAAATAATTTAGTACATCCTCAACAGAGAACACACTTTTTGCATATTTTAATGCACTATTACGTCCTATTTTATAAAATGAACCTATTAGGGGAAAACTACAAGATTAAATGTGGCCTGTGCAAAAGCATTGGCACATATTATTTGTTATGTTTCATTATATCAGCAAAAAATAAGAATTGTGCACATCATATTGCATAAAGGCATATTTAGGCTTGTTCCCTGTAGACCTTATGCATATGACCGTGTGTAGAACCAGCAGGCTGACGCAAAGGACTGTTGGGGTGCTGAAATCTCTGTAGTTCTTCCGTTCTCGTTGCTCTTTTTTTCTCCTTTCATCACTCAGCACCATGAAGGATGTGATTTATGAAAGACAGAGGCGTGCAGCACAGCACTCAGACCAGCTTACAAAAGACACAGTGTTCCCACTCTTGTTGCGGTCATCCTGCACTCGTCTTCGGACCATCCTCCCATTCAGGACCGGGATGTGTGTCTGTGTGTGTGAGTGAAAGGCAGACAGAGAGATTTATCAGCAGTTTCCACTGTGACGTTGTATGTTGGTGCATCACAACGTCAGAGAGTCCTTGTGCGAGGATGTGAACGGAGAGGCACAAATCTCACCAGGGTGTGTGTTTGTGTACTTCTCACACAGGCTGTGTGTGACCTCACACCCACTGATGGCTTCCCTCCTCCCCTCATCCCTTCCTGGAGTGCATCAGCAAACAGTAAAATGAACCAGTGCAGGAAATAAAACCATTAACCTTTCAACTCTGTAAAAATAGCCAGGCCAGAAATAGACAGCTGTGGCCTGTAGCTGTAGAAAATCTGCATGAATTTCCTCACTGTTCATCCTCCCCCAGCTCTCTCTCTCTCATTCTCCTTCATGTACCACCTCTTCGCACTCACCTCAAAACATTTCAATTATGTACTGTCTGATGGGAAATATGCTAATCTGGATCCCCACTGTTCGCCCAGTTTGATACCATCATCATCCCTCCATCCCACTATGCTCCTACCCAAACCCCACTACACCTCAGCCTCCTCCCTCTATCCCAGAGCACAAAGGAGACACGAAGTGGACATGAGGTGTAGATGAGTTCCATCAAGGTCTTCATCAAGGAGAACACCAAACAGGCCAGGTTTACCAGCTGTCCTGTTCGACGTTATCAAGGTGGAGTTCCTCGGGTAGCGTGTTACTGTGAAAGAGATCACAGATGAGATGAGTCGACTTGAACAGCGTACATCAAAGCACCATCAGAGAAAAGGTCACATTGATTTGTCCTTTTGATCTGAGCAGCCTGTAGAAATCCTGCTTCCACACGATTTGCATACTTCACTAAAATGGAAAAAATATGATGCTTTGATTGATCATGCCTCAAATGCGTACATCAAATCTATGCTGGTCTAAATGGGTAACACTTCATTTAGTCCCTTACAGATGCTTTGAAGGGAAATCCACTGACTTTTGGTATAATTAAATGCACTGTAAAAAAATGGCTCGTCAGCTAAAAAAAAATATTTCATGTAGTAACAAGCAACTGAACTAGTTTTATTCCACTCAAAACATTACTTTAATTGAAATAATTATTTATTCAATATATTTACTTGGTTAAATAAAAGTAAGTAATTTACTTGTTACCAGATGTATTTTTTAAAGGAGAACTAATGAGCCATTTTAACAGTGTGATTAAGATGTAAAGAAAGTCAATAAGAGTGGTTTGATGTGAAGAAAAAAAAAAGTACCAAATCCAAGCTGTTCACAGTGGTGGTGATAGGAACCGGAATGCTCCAAGAAGGTCCAGGAGCGGGTCCTGCAGTTTTCAGCTATAGCATCATAAGATCTACCTATTTGTTTCCTCTTAAATTTATGTGGGAAATAATGTCAACCCCCAAGGTTCACCTAAACCAGCCAACTCAAAGAGCCGACACATCACTCCTATCAGCATCACATATAAAGACTCAGAAGATGTGGCTATATCACAGTTGAGCGGGAACGTTTCACCGTAAAAAGCCATTTCACTCTCACTAGTTCATCTCAGTGATGAACTTCTGCAAATATTTTGAAATGGTTGTGGCCTTTAATTGTTAACAAACACTTGATTGTCAGTAGTGTTAGTCTTAGGTTTAGGATTAGGGTTGGGTTTTGGGTTTGATTTAATAGAATATATTACATTCAGCTTATCTAACTCATCTTAACTGGTAGAGAGTGTGTTCAGTGTAATGCTCGCTCTACCATTTAGGCATCATCTTTGTGCTGAGAGGCTTTCGGGAAGCCCAGCCCAGTTGTAATAATAATGGTAGGTGACCTCTGAGCTGATGACAGCATCTGTAAATCATCAAATGATTTACTCTTTATGCAACAACGGCTGACATGGAGAATGAAACTTACCAAAGACCAAAACGTTCTCCCTCTACAAAGCCAAGACACAACAAAACAGCCATGTTTTATCTGTATTTTTTACTGGGACAATGATTTATTCTATTTATTCATAGACACTGCACCGGACTAAACAATTGAATTGTCATTTTTTTCATAGCTTTTCGATGAGTCATATATTGTAATATGTCTATAACACAAGCTGTAACAAATTCAGATGAACTCCGCGCCGTCCTCCTGCTCATTTCTCAAATTCGCGTCATCTCACAAACAGGAAGTGGGTTTTTCCCACTCTGAGTCAGAAGGCCTCCCTTGAGCCCGAGACGGACATGGCGGTCGTTTCCTTGACCCATCAGCGAAGGGCCTCTGCCATCACATGCAATCATGTTTGTCGTCCACTTTGGAACAGAAAAAAAGAAAAGAGAAAAAAACCAAAGGTACAGTTTGTCGTTCCTGGAGCACCGGGACTCGAGAGCGTGATGCAGGGCTGGCGGTCCGTGATGGTGACGATAAAACTCAGATAAATATTTACTACACCAAAGAACAAATTTACAACACAGGTGCACTAGCAACAGTCTCTTTCAGAGTTTTTTCCCCTTTTTTCTCTTTTGTACAACCGAAATAACATTTAGAATATATAATCAACACCGTTTGATTTTGAAAAATATGTGTGATTCTATTCCCCCCTGAATATCCCCTTTAATACAAAGCGTATCTTTACAAAAAGAACCTTGTTGCATAAGTCACATGGTCAAGCAATGGGGGAGGGGTTTGAGCAGAAGGCGGGCAGTGGTGGGTGTGTGTGTGTGTGTGTGTGTGTGTGTGTGTATACATATTCAAGCCTTCTCTACACAGTAAATCATTCTGACATCAGTGAAAACGACATAAAAAATTATCCTTTGATATTATATGCTAATTTCTCGCTAATTCAAGACAGAGAGAGAGTGTGTGGAGAGAGAAGGGATAGAGAGATATGACTAATTCATCTCTCTGACTCAGAGGGGGCTTTGTGAATACATTTGCTTTGATATTCGGCAGTGAGTAGGAGTGGGGGCCACAGTGCTGATAAAATAATCCGCCGTATAGTGATAAGCCCACGAAGTGTTGATCCTATTACTGAGCCAATTAGGTCACAACACGTCTAACATTCTGTCCTCGTGCCTGAGCTCTGCTTAAAGAGCCAGTCCAGCCTAAAATTAGGATGTATGATATTATTTGTCATCATCATTAATTATCATCATCTTTAACCGCTTAGTCCAGACAAGGTTGCGGTTGTTATTTGTCATGTTATGTGACATTATTAAGGGCGACATCTCATCCCCCAGCCTTATTGGTTTCACAACAGATTGTGTTTTCATCCATCTGTGTTCTCTTACTACAATACCCTACATGCACTGCGTACATATGCTCTACAATCATTAGGCAACCCTCTCCCATGGTGCTAGACATTCTGAATGTGAGCATAGCCACTGATGTATAGGCTACTAAATACAGAAGTGATATCTGGCCCCCTTTTGTATATTTGGCTCCCTTTTGCAGTAGCCACATCTTCAAGATACATCTCCTAGTCTTTAAACTGGTCGAAAGCTCTAGAGACTGCTGGAGCACTGCTGTAGGAGGTCAGTAGGCATGTTTGGCCGGAGTGATCCAAGGTATCATAGTGGTACACTAAGAAAAGACACAAACTAAAAGCACATCAGGGTACGGTGGCCTGGCTGGTCCATAACCCAGTGGTCTTTAGAACATCATGCACGTTTTGCACATTGAAAAAAAAAAAATCTTTCACAGTATATTTAAAACGTCTGACAGTAAAAATGGAATGACTGACATATTTCCTTGAAGAAAAGAAGGAAAGTGGCAACACTCTCAAAGAAGCAGTGGCTTCATTGTCCACTGATTTTGTATGGAAGGCCACACTACCTGGTCGTGCTGTTTGAAGTATATTATCAATGATCCACTTAATGCTATTAGGCCAGGTCTCAAGAGACAACTAAACTGAGAGAGACAGAATGAAAGAGAGAGAGATAGAAAAAGTGAGAGAGAGTGTTTCCTGTTCACAAAATCTAATTTTAATAAGTGTTTAATAATTGTACTTTCAGAGCAGTGTGGGTGGAATAAAGAGGAAAGGACTGCTGATTAATGAGGTTTAACCAGGCATGGTGTTAACAAATAAAATACGAGCACACACGCTGTCGGAAAAGAACAAACCCTTATTGCTCATGCCAAAACTCGAAAGGAGACACAGACTTACGAATGCAGAACATGCAGAAGGTTAGTCTTAAACGCACACTCACACACTCGGAATCCCTCTGGAACTGAAAGACCTCAGCTTTACTCATAGTATCAAAAGTAGCTCTGTTGGAGCAAATCTCTCTAAAAGCACGATAATAGCCTAGAAAGTAGGACCCCCCCCAAACAAAAAAACACCCAAATGCACACCCGACACCAAGATACAGCCCCCCAAAAAACATTCGCCTCGCTCTCTCCACCACCAAGCTTAAGACAACAAATGTGAAGACACACAATACTCAAAAAACCATAGTAATTTGTAACAAGCGTGGTCATTTTTTTCATTTGAATCCCCCTCTGTGAGTAGAAGCCTGGGGGGCTTACGTTGGCGGCCTTTGCAGCCTGATCCATAAGCGGAGCTGATGCCCCAGTGCAGAGAAAGCTGGGCTTTGGGCAGGAGTTGAAATAAAGGGTCAAAGCCGTGGCCTCCCTCTGCGTTGCGGGGGAGGGCTTCCCGCCAATCCCCTCCCTGGCCAGCGTCCATCCGCCGAATAAAAAAAGGGGGCATACAAGGTCTATAGTGCTGACACTCGAACGATGTTACTTTGCAAGAAGTCAGGTGAGCTGGCCGAGTCTCCACCCTCGGGTGTGGTCACGGGTGGAGTGGGCATGCTGATGATGGCCGCCGTGATGTAGGGTTGCTGCTCCGAGTTCAGTGGCACAGTCTCCTCAAACTTGGCGTTCAGACTGGAGCGACTGCAGAAGGGGAGAAAAAGAGAAAGAGAAAGAGTGGGAGAGAGAGTGAGATTCTCCCAGCTGTCCATTAGACCACACAGGCAAGTGGGTGCCACAGCTGGAGCATTTGCAACATTCCAGCAGAATGAGTCACGGAAACACTGCTCCGCTTCCTCATACCGACTCCATCCGCAAAGCTAATGTTTATGGCTAAGCCTTGTTTAGTCATGGTGCTGTTGTTGACCTGCACTATCATCCTCTTTATGAGACACTTACATATACTTCCATTCACTAGCCGCTTTATTAGAAACACTTGCCTTATAGGTTCACTATAAAATCAGTCTGCTGATCTGCTGATGCACAATTTGTATTAGTCATCCTCTAGCTCTTCATCACTTTCGGACCACAGAGCTGCTCAAGCCCTGCCTATATAGTGTAGCTTGAGACTTAAAAATGGGTTAATATCCCACCTAGGGGTGGGTGATATGTCAAAAATATAACAATCTATCACAATAGATTATGATACAGTATTTTCACAGTATACAATATGTACCATGATATTTCCTTTTTTTGGGTTGATGAGTGAAATAGACAAAAAAGAACCAGTAATGTTTAAAGATTTAAAGATTATTATTATAAAAACCATGAATTTAAAATGATTACTATAGAAACCATGAATATAATGATTTTTTATGCAACATTTCACAGATTGCATCTCATTAATTCCAATTATACCAGCCTAATTACAACTGCATGTGTAAATATAATTACAAAACATAATTAATATTATTAAATTATGACACATGCAGCTGGCTAGTGTTCTTTAAGTTCTGATGATATCCACAATATGCTCAAAAAGATATACTATGAGGTGATTATATCATGATAACAATAACATATATCCATATTGCCCACCCCTAATCCTAGCTGTGCTAGGCAGCTTGATAGTATCTGCTAACTTGTGTCTACTTAAGTAACTAGATAAGCATCCTTTGCAATCAGTGACACAAATCAAACTGTATTTATTTACCAACTTCCAGTGTATTGTACTGCATCAGTGCAGTACAATACATGACAATCAGTACTTAATGAGCACTGAATTAAGTATTGATTGTAATGCATTGTACTGCACTCATGTATTGTATTGTATTGTATTGCACTGTGTATTGTATTTTATTGTATTGTAGTGTAATTGTAGTGTACTGTATTGTATTGCACTGTTCCGTGTTCAACTCGGTTCCTTTTCTCTCAGTTTCAACAGTGACATTTTGTTTTTAGCAGTCTCTGAGCTCAAGACAGGCTCTTTCTAACCTATTGGTAACTAGGAAAGATACTTTCTCTAGAAAGACAAAGCACTTCTTGTAAGTCGCTCTGCATAAGAGCGTCTGCTAAATGCTGTAAATGTAAAATGTAAATCCTTAGCTTTCAATGTCACAAACAATATTTATTTACCAACTTCCAGCGCTCTGGCAATTTCTCTCCAAACTGTTTCTATTTTGTTATTATTCTTGTAATATTTACTGGAAGGGTCAGAAAGATCCCTCCAGTCCCTCCTTGCAGAAATATTATAGATAAAAATATTACATCGTGGTGAAAAAAAACCTTCCTCTTCTTTTTTTCCTCATTCATTTTGAGGTGGAATGGCAAAGAAATGCGACACATCAAAACTAGAAAGGAGTTGATAATGCATCACACTCTGCTGCTTGCTGCTGACGAAGCTTCATTAATAATTGGAGTTATAATTTCGATTATGTCGTCATTCACTTGTGTCGCTTTCTGATACGACAAGGTGTTAATTTGACTTCCTGCTGCTGTTGGCTGCTTTTGTACTTCGGCAGAAAGATCCGTTTTGCCGTAGTTGCTAAAATGTGCTGTTAAAGTGAGTTAATTTTGCATTTCTATTGTTGAATTAGAATTTTGTTTACACTAAACCATTGAGTGTTTACCTCAACCTTACCTTATCAAACCTATATTTTTTCCAAATTAAAACAGTTACTTTAGGCCGTTTTTATGGAGATGAGTAAAGGCTTTGTTCCTCCATTAGGCTGGAGTTGTTGCTCACTGACTTTGGTTTGGTTTGTTAACACATTTATTTCCAGTTGCTGTGGTGTTCTCTCCAGCTGTCAGAGTCTAACCTGTTTCTGCAAGTCTCTAGTGGCTGTTGGCTCTGTGTGTGTGAAATGTTGTGACTCTGGGCTGAGTTGCTAGTGAGCAGTGAGGGGTGAAAGGGGAGAAAAACAATTCACACTTCTCCACAAAGACATGGTGAGATAAAATGGATAGTGCAATACCCGAGGAATCTCCAAAACAGGCAGAAATGGCATGATATGGCTACCGTGAAAAAGGGTAAAATTCTTTCTGGTCAACAGTGGTCTTATGGTCAGAAACTGACAGTGCTGGGAAAAGTATTAGCCCCATCTTGATTTCTTCTATTTTTGCTGATTTGACACTCTTAATTGCTTCAGATGTTAAAACAAAAGAAAGAACACAGGCAAAAATGGAATACATGGGAGAGTTGCAAGGCTCTGCTAACCAAGAGGAACAGAAAGGATTGTCTCATATTTGGCAAAACTCCTTCATAACCTCCCAAAAGCTATAACATGAGGAACAGAATAATGTTCTGTGTACTGATGACTCAAAAAGAACCTGTTTGGAAGATCCTGTTACATCTGGAGTAAATCTAACCCAGCATTCCACAATAAGGACATCACCAACAGTAAAACATGGTGGTGGTAGTGTTAAAGTGTGAGGATGCTTTTCTGCTTCAAAGTCATGAGTTCTGCTCTCTACCAGAGAATATTTAGAAATCAGTCCATGTTCTGAAGCTTATGTGCAATTGACTTATGCAGCCAGATAAGTCCACTTCTGAATGGCTTAAGAGAAACAAAATTAAAGTTTCTAAATTAAGTCAAAGTCCTTCCTTGGACCTTCCTTGGAAAAACTTGGTATTTTTGATCATCATTTACGTTTTTTGCTTATTCAGTCCCTAGGGACTTCACAGACTGGAATACAGCAAGCAAATTTTGATTGATCACCTGTACTGGACTGAAAGAGTAATTCTTCTCACCTTGATTACAGAAGCCGACACACAAACACACTGACTGAATAAGCTCTAGCTCACTCAGACAATCTGTATTATAAACACTCAAAGATTTGAGAATGTGGGAAGCTGGATACACCCCTGGCTTTCTGACTCAACTCTATTTAGTCAAGTGCCTTAACATCATCTCCAGCAGCGAGTGTGTGTGCGTGCGCTGTTGTGTTTGTTTGTGTGTTTCCATGTCTCTGCTGGAGTAGTTGTTGAAGAGGGCACATCTGCTGATGGCTGACCTGCTGGCAATGTTGGCGTAATGCCCAAATTAAATGCAGAATTATGCGTGTCTGTGTGTGACAGCGAGGCTGCCTCTGTTGAGGAGCTCCAGCCTGCTGCTCAGGGCCTGTACGTGTACCTGTTGCTGAGCGGCCTCTCCCTGATCTGGATGGTGCTGAGCTCCTGCACGCTGCCCCGGCGGCCGGCGGTCATGTTGGAGTTAGGGACGTTGAAGCTCTTGCGCTTGTTTCGGCGTGAGCAGCAGGAGGTGAGGCCATGAGGAGAGGAGGAGACGGAGGAGGAGCGTGAGGTGGACGGCTTCACCATTGACACCTCCATACAACTCGTCTCGTATGTTTGCTCATCCACAAACTCGTGATTCTAGAGAGAGAGAGAGAGAGAGAGACAGAGACACAGAAAGAGAAAAAGAGAGCGAAAGTGGATGGGAGAGAAAAAGAGAAAGGCAGAGAGAGAGATAGAAAGAGAGAGGAAGAAAAGATAGAGAAAGAGAGATGTGGGAGAGAGAGAAAAAGAGAATGAGAGAGAGAGACAGAGAGGGGAGAAAAACAAGAGAAAAAGAGAGAGAGAGGGGGACAGGAGAAAAGGAATGAGAAAGACATAAGGAGAGGGATTGAAAGAGAGAGATAATTAGAAATAGAGAGGACAAAGAGAGAGAGGAGAGAGGGATATATTGTGGCAGAAAAAGAGACAAAGTAGGGAAAGGGAAAGAAAGAGAGGATGGAAAGAGAGAGAGAGAGAGAGAGAGAGAGAGAGAGAGAGAGAGAGAGAGAGAGAGAGAGAAAGAGAGTAGGAGAGGGACATAGTCTCCAGAGTAGGAGAAAGGACATGAAATACAGATGATAGAGAGGAAGAGAAAGATTGGGAGTGAGAGAAAGAGATAACAAAAGAGAGAAGACATAGAGAAAGGAGGGGGGAGAAAGAGAGAGAGAGACAGAGAGAGAAAAAAAGAGCAGAGAGAGAAAGAAAGGATGGAAAGAGAGAGAGAGATTGGGAGCAAAAAAGATAACAAGAGAGAGAAGATGTGGAGAGAGAGGAAAGACAGAGAGAGAGAGTTGAGTAGATGTCTCTGCTCCTGTACACATTTAATTACTCAGAGTGTCTGAGGGAACATGACTGTATCTAAACAACACAGCATCACTCACAGCTCAGTTTCTATTAGAAAAACCAGCAAACCAGCAATACGTGCACTATGTGTTATTCTATTGTCTTTACTGCTGTCTTTCTTCTGTCTCCTTTCCTGATTTGACTTTTTTTTAATGGATGTTAAAGGGAGCTACTGCCAGGACAAACTGATGTCTTACTTGGCTAAAAAAAGGCACTTTTGATGGTTTTCATTCATAAAAAAGATTTAACCCTAAGAATTCACAGTTATTGTCAGAGATACAAAAATATGGTGCCATTTCATATGCATTATTTCAATCTTCTCTCATTGACACAAGCCTCTGCTTTGCTGTTCAGCAAAAAGATTTGGAGTCAACACAATATTTATGTTCATATGGCAACACTTTAGCACAGGGTGACATTTTAAAGCCCTTGCGATGCTCCTATTAAGCATTATAAAGCCAGTTGTTAGTAACTGGCTTTTCATTACTGCTTAATAACTAGACTGTTCCAGAACAATTTTATTGTGTGTTACATGTCATAATCTTTAAAGATCATATATTAATAAGAAGAGTTCCACTGTATGTTTTGCTTATACAATCTGATGAGATGCAATCTAACAGGTATTATCTAGAACCTCTGTTAATGAGCACAGGCCATGCAGGCCAGGCATTCAGAAGTTGTAGTACATGTTAACTAGACATTTTCTCTTAAGAACAGGAGGCATGTTTGTCTTTATTTAGAGTTATGTTGTGATTTCTTATTGAGGTTTTAACAGGAATTGAAACCAAAAAAACACTTCAAAGCCTCAATGCTTAAGGAAAGACATTATTAATATGTATAATATAATGTAAAATTGTTCTGCAAAATGCTTAACCTTTTAAATGGCCAGGGCTCACCAGCAGGCCAAAGGTTTTACTGCACAGTTCTATGACCTAAGAATAACTCAGCTACTTTGCTTTGTAGTCCACATTATCACTGAATAATAAGCCTTAGTATGTTACAAGCCTGGGATTTTGATGAGTCAATTCAATCTAGTTACTGCTTATTAAGTAGTAATAGTCAACCACTTAATCATCAGCTACCAGCTTAATAAGCATTAAAAGTATTCAAAGTTCATTACTAGCATAATAATAAACAATTTTATCATGATAAATTATAAGTGCTGTACTTAATAAAGAAGTAATGCCAGGTAATTACTAGCTACTGTCTTAATAAGCATTACAAGTGCTTTAGAAAATGCTCAAGCTATTCCAGCTGCTTAATAAATTAGTAATGAACAACTAGTTAAGTTACTGACTTAATGAGGGTGGAGGCTTACTAACATTATTACAAAGAGGGCATTATAACACACACTAATAATTACCAGCTATTGATTTGACAAGGCACAATAAGAGCATTATAAAGAAAAGTTAACATACTCTTATAATTACAGTAAACTGACTTGATAAGGCTTAATAAGAGCATTATAAAGGTATTATAACACACTTTTATTTACCAGCTACTGACTTTATAAGGCTTAGTAAGAGCATTATGAGGGCAGTATAACACACTTTTATTTACCAGCTACTGACTTTCTAAAGCTTAATAAGAGAGTTAAAAATGCATTATAACATACAATTTCTTTTTTCTGTACGAGTTCTCTAGAAAATCCTTAATCCACCCTAGTTCTTGCTTAATGAATGACTTATAAGTAGCCAGTTAATAACCAGCTATTGGATTGATAAGCATCATAAGTGCTTGGAAAATGCTTAATCCACCCTAATTGCTGCTTAGTAAAGTAGCATTAAATAGCCAGTTGACAATTAACTACTGGCTTGATAAGGCTTAATAAGAGCATTATTATGCCCCTCCCCTATAATAAAGGGTTACCGAATAAATATTTTATCATGATAATTTGAAGAAAGTTGATGAAAAACCTTGCTTTATGAAATGAAAAGCATCCCTCACATTTCTGCCATGTTTTTGTCATTTTTAATCTCATAAGAAAAATACTTGTAAGTAAACTGAATGTAAATGTGCATTATTATGTAACAAATCTCATGATTAATTATGATATTTAATTATGTAATGTATGTGAAACAAATGTATAGCAAAGCTGCACTGGTAGCTCTAGACATCTAACGGTCAAAGATGTCAACAGGCTCTCCAGCACAAAAAGCAACACTATCAATAAACCATCATAACTCATGCTTGTCATGTTCTTTTGGACCACCCTCCTCATCTGCTCGAAGGCAACTAACACGGTGAACTACTGACACCAGCTACTGAATGCAGCGCAAATCTGCCTGAGACAAACAAACCCTGTCTGTAAAAGAAACATCAAGCAGGCTTGTCAGTAATCCGACCCAGCCTAAATGGAGATCACAGAAAGTCCCCGAGCTCCGATGCGCTGTTGCTTTGGCCCCGTCCCAAATGAGCCTCCAGTGCTTCAGCAGTACCCTCAGCAGGATGGAGGAATTTTCCATTCAGACATCTTGAGCAGTGCCCCAGATAAGGAAGAGCGGGTCACGGCCTGTGTTGCAGCGAGTCTGGCTGGCAGAGGGAGACACTAACTGTCATTTTCTTGGCAGCAGCCTCCTAACAAGGTCTCCCGAGACGGAGCGTTCATTTACGGCTGCGGGAGCCAAGCGTGCTTTAGACTAAAACAAACACAGACGGGCCTTGCGTTTTGTTAATGCGACGTGTGAAAGGTTTCTGATGATATTTAAGGAAACACTGTTGCCTGTTTGGATGAAGTCATATATGGGGAATAAAACGAATGCAACTCGACAGCAGTTATAAATGATGAGTGCGAGTAATGTTCATCGCAGACAGAGGTATTATCTCAAGGACTTGCCATTGGCTAAGTGGAAATAAAAAAGAATACTGTGGGAACAGCTGCCAGTTTCATACTGGGTCAATCCATCAATCCAGAATAAACAAGTCTCATGCCAAAGGAAAAGCAGAGAGAAAAAGAGGGACAGATTAAGAGAAAGACTTAGGAAAAGAATGAGACTTAAAAGGCTTAAAAAAAGAAGGAGATTATATCCTATGCTTTTGCTTTAGTAGCAGTGGGCATCACAGTCCTTTTCAAAGATTCATAATCATTTGACTCAGCTCACTGAACTGATTCATTCCTTTTGATTCATTCACTGAATCGTTCAGTGTTTCAGGAGCGTGGAATAGCACATGGTGTAATCGATGAACCGCTACAATAAACTACCACAGTTACGTAAACTACAGTAGCTATATGTACTGATTAAACTGCACCTCAGTAAAAAGCACTTCCTGTATGTTCATTTTTACAGAGGCTTGTAGGACACTCGATAAATAAATACGTTAGCCCAAAAACTCTTACTTTGACTGCCGAAATAGCCTAGCATTTTAACAAAGGATATTCAGACATACACAAAAATCATAACCAACACATAGACCTGTATAGACTATCGTTTGTTATTAGTAGCGTTTATTGCTCCTTATAATAACAGGAGCGATAGAAAGGCACAGATCATTCCAATATTTTTTGGGTGCATGCCCAGGGGCCTATGGCACTATGGGGCACCCATTAGCTATTATGCTAAAATCTGATGCCTCGTGAACTTTACTAATGCCACATTACTAATTGCCATTTTGTTACAGTTGATCACAATCCTGATGCTCTCCATGTCTTTCTTGAATGACTGAGTAATTTTTTTATCTTCTATTCACTGCTTAGCAAGCGTTCCAGTAACCACCACTGCCATGGTCAAGGAGCGCAGGGTGAGAAACAATGCGTTTGGAATATGTTTTGTTTGGCAACTTGCTATTGTCTTTATGCAACCAGGGCAAGTCAACGCAGTTCTCCATCACATTCCAATCACTGCTCTCTGTATTGCACTGGAGCTCCCAGGTATGGAGTAATCAAAAATGATTTGGAGTAGAATTTTAGTTTAGAGTTCATTGTTTAGAGTTAGTGTTAGTATAAAGCTTGGGCTTTTAGTTCAACTCATTGTGAGGTATTGCTTCTTTCGTAGAGGTACTGAGCGGTCCGTTTCTGTATTGTTATATCCTGGTTCTGACTTATTTTCCTGTACTTCGACTTTGCCTTTTTGCCTGACCCCTTTTGGACTGTTTACCTAAAGGGACTGTTTGGACTGGTTTTTGTCTGTTTTGGATCTGACCTGTGCCTGTTTACTGACCACGATTTTGGATCATGACTCATTCTGTAGCGTTACAATGTGTTTATTTTCACAAAATAACAAAACGTCATTTCCCCAAATTTTGCACATGACTGTAACTTCATAGCTTGGATTCTGAATTTGTGTATAATGCAGGAATAACAGCACAGGCACAAATCGGAATTCTATTTGTGTAACTGCAGCCAAAGTAAACAGACAAATCCTATCAAGGCATGATGTGGGTTAATGTAAATGGGCTCTCAGCTGCCACAAATGAACAAATCTTTTTGTTACTGTATGCATAACCCAGTTCTGTACGCTATAACTGTGTGGCTTTCTTCTAGACCAGAGGTATATACAGACTAGAGTTGTTTCAAACCAATTTTAGACTTTTTTAACCAATGTGACAGTAAATCATTAATGTACATGTCACCATATTTAATATAGCTGAGCAAATTGGCTGGAGAAAACGAATCAGCTCAGTTCGTTCACCCAAAAGATTAATTCCAAAAGAACAAATTGTTCGCAAATGACATTCATACTATTAACCAAACAGACACACACACAGTCTTACCGTTGTTTTCTCCAGGCAGTGTAACAGATGATGATGTTGGGTCTCGAACGTGGGGTTCACCTTACAAACCAGCGCCTTCCCTGCTTCCTTTGATGCCTTATAGGAGAAACAAAACAATAAGACATATCATGAGCCAATCAGAGCACAAGAATACGGATGAAAAAAAGAGAGAGAAAAGACGAGATCACGGGAACAGTAAGGCCAGAGCTCTCACAACAGTTTGAAACGTTGTGACAACATTAGGCTGTGTGCCACTGTGTCTCATTCTCTCCAGGTTACAGTGGTGACAGATGGCTCCCAGTTCAAACGCAGCACACGGCAGGCGCACGGCAAGTGTGGCCCGAGAACGTGTGGAATGACATTCTGTAGCTTAAAATGAAATAGCCAGCCTTCACAGGCAGGAAGACTCGGTGTATTTGGGTAACACAGATGATTTGTTATCTACAAATCACATCTGCAAATGGCCATGAAGTAATGATTCAATCATAATTCAGAATCTGAAATGTGTGATACTCAAATGCAACAAGCCATATTTGCTTTTTGGGTGATACAGCGATGAAAGCTAAGGCCATGACAGGGTGTTTTCAGTTTCAGTGCAAATCTGGTATCCATCACAGTTTGGTGGTTTCCAGCTGAAATGTATCTGAACTCTTCTGTAAACTGTCAGCTTTAGTGGGTGTGTAAGATTAGGGAGATCAGCAAACAGTGCTGGATGCCAGATCTCCAGCAGCAGAACTGGACAGCCCTGGTGTAAGATGCCTGTTTAAACTTATGGAAAAGTGTCTGCTTCATTTGAACCCTGGGTCACCACACTCATTTCAGATCTCATTTCTTCCAAGCAGGTCTCCACAAAACAAGAGCCCCAAGTCCAAAGCCGGAATATTTACTGCATGTCCGTGTAACATGTCCAAACATCAGCACAGACATCCAGTCAACACTCCTCAAGGCCTCTCGGTCTGTTCCTTTTCCCCACTCCCAGATCCCGCCCCCAGTTTAAATGCTGGCCAATCAATGACATGCAGCTCAGACATTCTCATTCCTCCATGGGATGAAATCCATGATGCGTTCAGATGATGTCATGAGGAAGGAGAGAGCGCAGGCCAGTTTGGGCAGCCGTGATGAGATCACTCAAAAATGCATGTTATAAAAGGCATGGAGCACAGGTAAGTAGTAGTAGTAGTAAAGGTAGTAGTAGTAGCAGTAGATAAAGCAGGTGAAGAAGAAGAAGGAGAAGAGGGAGAAGAAAGGAACTGAGAGATGGAAAGAGGGCTTGCAGTAGAGGAGTGATGACCCCCTTGAGAAGGCATCTCTAGTCACATGAGGTCACATGATTAGTGTCACATGACTGGTCAACAGGAAAGAGGCACTGACTCCTAGGTGTGAGAGAGGAAGTGATCAAGGCAAAGAGTCAATGCACTGCACTGGAGAGAGATAAAGAGAGAGAGTGTGAAAGAAGAGAGTGTGAGCTCACATCAACCATCTGCAGAGGTTACGGTTGTAGTTCTAACTCATTTTCTACCTTCTTGATAGGCAGCTAGAACCTTCATTATAACCACTTTTGCTCTTTCTACAACAAATTTGGCTGAGTAGCTATTTTGTTTGCCAGTTAGCCTAACATCCCAGATAGCAAGTTTATGTTGATCCACTGGCTTGATAAGGTCAGCACCCCACTGCTGGTCCACCCTTGGGCAACCCAGATTATTGTCCTACATAAAAGTTATCGACCCATACAGATTTTAAATGCACAGAAACTTTTATTTTGGAAAACTAACTGTTGCTGACACTGTGTTAACTAATTTACAAAGTATAACTAAAGAAATGAATGAAGAAAAAAGAAGTCATTTGGACTGTAAGTGGAAACTGACTGATGTTCAGTGGAATTCTAATACTCTGCTTAACCACTGGTGGGCCGCCCAGAAAACACTGATCAAAACACCACTGGACCGCTAGCTTTGCCATCAGCAGGCCAACAGTGGCCCACTATCCTCTTGCCTTCAGGGATATTGGCTAAACAAGGTTGTAGTGACATTAAACGCTATATTCTGCAAGCATATACTCACCCCAGATGTTTACATCCACAGACTCATGTAGATTTAAGTAAAGCTTCAATTTTTCCTCTTGAGAGTCAAGTGACTTTAGCTATCTAGCCTATTAGTTAGCTTAGCTCAGTGCTGGCATGAAATACAGTGTTCTTTTCTGCACTCACACACACACGTATGTCCATAGTTACACAGAACCATGTGTACAATCAAACAAAGCTTGACAAAGACTCTGTAATAAGCCAAAACAATCTGTGGAGGCTAGCTAATGTTAGGATTAGCTTCCTAACTAGCTTCTGTCACCTTAGCAAACCTTTCACAAATCTTATTGCTGATGTCATAGTGCTTGGAAGCTTTATTTTCACCTGGTAATGTAAAGAGTTTGCTAAATAATCAAAGGCTTCAGCCGCAAGTGTTACTATCATACTAAAAAACAGAAAGGACCAGCAAAGCTAGTCACTAGCAAAAACAACCAGCATATGTTTTGTTTTGGATGCTGTTAAGAGCAATGGAAGCTCTTATGCCCATGATAGCAAGATGATAGTGGGCTACTGTTGGCCCACTGTTGGCAAAGCTGGTGGTCCACTGGTGTTTTGCTCAGCCAGGGGTTAAGCAGAGTATTAGACAACATTCCAATCAGCATTTGTCATTTTCCACTCATAGTGTAATTTACTTATTTCTCCTTTCTTCCTTTCTTTCTTAAAAGTTTTAATCTGGCACAGTGTTACAATTTTTTTTCTCTTAAATCATTGTATATCAGGCTTAGTCACTCCCCCAATGTTTGTAATATTTCTAATATGGTGGACCAGCAGTGGCAAACGGTCAGCAAGGTGCTGACCATATCAAGCCAGTAGACTAATATATGCTTGCTATCTTCTTTTTAGCAGGGCAAAGACAGAGGAGAACATATTTTTAGGTCCTGTTGGTCCCAATCTTGAACAGGTACCAAAACCCATATAACTGGAACATTTGACACTGGACTGGTGGCCAGTGGAAAAGAACAGTTCCGGTTTTCTGGTGCCAAAGTTCCAGTACATTGTGCTGTAGAAAAACACCCTTCAGCTAGCTAGACAAGGGAACTTAACTTAACTTGGCTATCATGAGGGAAAAAATAGTACCTTATATAGTTATATATAGCTATACTCACCTGCGTATGCTATTATGCTATCACAATACTAGTGTTATTCTTGTAGAACAAGAATTACGCTAACACAGCAAAGTCTTATTCCCTGAAACTGTAACCTAAGACTGCTGCCACCACTGGGTCTGCAGATGGATGCATCTCAAAAAGAATGAGAAAAGGGGAGAGAGATAAAGAGAAAGTGAATAATAGTTCAACTGAAACTGGGGAACAGTGAGTGTAGAAAGAGAGACAGAAGATGAAAGAACATTTGAGAGAATATGAGTAAGAGAGAGAGAGCAATGACAGTGGGTAGAGTGAGTGTACAGAGAGAGAGAGAGAGAGAGAGAGAGAGAGAGGTTAGAGGACACCACAAAAGCATTTGGATGAAGGTAGCCCTGCTGGACCCCTGGCCCCTGGTGGAAAGGTGAAAGGTCAGGGGGGTGAGGATCCACATGCACCAGCACCAGCCCGTAATGGCACAGCAACGTCCCAGCACCAGAGACCCCTGCGGTTTCCACGGTTACCTCCTCCTCGGCGTCGGCCAGCAGCCCATTGCGTTTGTACTGCAAATAAGCATTAGCACCCCCGCTCTTCGCTGCACGAATTCTAGCAAGCCTGGTTTTCTGTTCGGACAAACACACGGGCGTTTTAGCCGAACACTCGCTCCTCATAGCACACTTGTGTGCGTGTGTGTGTGTGTGTGTGTGTGTGTGTGAGTGGAAAGCAAGCACGCTTATTGAGGAACGCTCCTTGCATGTTCCATATAACCTTGACATCCTCTTATGCTCCCCCCTTCTCCTCCTCTCCCTCTTTCACTTTCTCTCTGTCTTCCCTTCTCTCTGTTTCTCGCTTCCCCCTTTTCTTTCATTCACTTTCTTTCCCTCTCTTTCTACCCCAAATATAATCTTTTTACCTCATCATCCCCTTCCTCTCTTTTCCTTTACTTCTCTTTCTTTTTTCCTTCCCTTTCCCTATCTCTCTCTTTCTGTCTGTCTCTCTCTTTTCCCCTCTCTTCTCTTAACAGCAAAAACAGATTGTTGTTTTAGAGCTCTGTCCGTTAATCTCTGTGTGTGTGTGTGTGTGTGTGTGTGTGTGTGTGATTGAGATATCAGATCTGTGTCCCTTATTTTTTGCCTGGATTCAGTCAGATGAAGGGCAGTAGAACATGCAGAGAGCACAAGAGTACAGCACTGCAGCTCAGCATACTGATCAACCTCAGAGGAATGAGGGAGCGTTCACACCATGCCCTTTTAAACGTGAGGCATGCTGTCTGTTGTGCCTGATAAAGTGAGTAAGTTAACACATTTGATTGGGAATTAAACACAAGACATGGATTTGCAAGTACGTCAGTGACTGAGATGATTGATCAACATTTTGACATTAACATATATAACCCCAATTCCAAAAAAGTTGGGATGCTGTGTAAAATATTTTATTCACAACTGAACACAGAACATGTCATTTTATGATTTTGTGAATAATATTAACTCATTTAGAACTTAATGGCAGCAATGCGTCTCAGAAAATTTGGGACAAGGGCAACAAAAGGCTGGAAAAGTTAATGTTAAGAAGAAGAAGTGAAAAACTGCATCTAAAACTTGTGGAACAATTTCAGAAAAATGTTCCTCATTGTAAAATTGTGAAGACTTTGAATATCCCACCATCTACAGTACATAAAATCATTAAAAGATTCAGAGAATCTGGAGAAATCCCTGTATGCAAGGGACAAGACAGTATTGGATGTTCCTGATCTTTGGCCCCTCAGACGGCAGTGCATTGAAAACAGGCATGATTCTGTACTGGAAATCACTGAATGGGCTCAGGAACACTTCCAGAAAACATTGTCTGTGAACACAGTTTGCTGTGCAATCCACAAATGCAAGTTAAATCTGTATCATGCAAAGAAGAAGCCATATTACAACATGATCCAGAAACGCTGCCATCTTCTCTGGGCCAAAGCTCATTTAAAATGCATTGAGGCAAAATGGAAAACTGTTCTGTGGTCAGACGAATCAAAATTTCAAAAGTATTTTGGAAACCACGGACACCGTGTCCTGCAGACTCTAGAGGAAAGGGACCACCAGCTTGTTATCAGCAACATTTCAAAAGCCTGCATCTCTGAGGGTATGGGGATGCATTAGTGCCTATGGCATGGGCAGCATATGCATCTGGAAAGGTACTATCAATGCTGAACTTACAGAGGTTTTAGAACAACATATGCTCCCATCCAGACAATGTCTCTTTCAGGGAAGGCCTTGCACACCCAGAACTATTGAGCAGCTAGAATCCTACATCAGACAAGAATAGGACAACATTCCTCTCCCAAAACTCAAGCAATTGGTCTCCTCACTTCCCAGATGTTTACAGACTATTGTTAAAAGAAGAGAGGATGCTACACAATGTGTCACGATTGGCCCCTCCCAGTCCTCCATGTACTTCTGTTTACCATTGGTCTTGTCCATGTGCTCTCTTGTTTTGATTCTTCCTGGTCCTGCCCCCTTGTTTCCAGACCTTGCCCTTGATCTCACCTGTGTTAACCACCAGTGTCTTGTTACCCTCGTTGTTCCTGTATTTAAACCCTGTGTTTTCCCCAGTTAGTTTGCTGGTCTTTGTATTGTTTGGTCTTTGTATTGGATTGTTTGGTGTTTGCTCTTCTGGCCTCCATTGTTTGTTTATCCCGTGGTCATTTTCGTTATGTCTGTCCCTCCATCTATCCGTGTTAGCTGTCTGACCCTGGACTTTCTAGACCCTGATTATGGATTTGCTCCTAATAAATCTCACTTCTCTCAGCGTATGCGTCCGCCTCATTATTGCTCCCACACGTTACACAATGGTAGATACAGCCCTGTCCCAGGTTTTTTGAGATGCATTGCTGCCATCAAGTTCTAAATGAGTTAATGTTTATCATTGGTAAAATGTCTCACTTTCAACATCTGATATGTGTTCTATGCTCTATTATGAATAAAATATGTGTCTATGGGATTTGCAAAACATTGCAATCTGTGTTTATTAACCATTATTTACATTTTACACAGCATCCCAATTCTTTTTGGAATTTGGTTTATGCAATAATAAATAGAAAACAGAAATAATATTTCTACAACAAAAAACAGAATACGATTCATTGTGTTAAAAAACATCCAAATCTAGCTTTTCCTCCCTGTTGCATTACTAAGTAGAAGTCATCCTTGATATGGACGGGTCAGCTGTGGATGATGTATGCCACACTTCCATGCAAACCATTTAATGACTGAATAACTGAAACGTGCAAAGTTTTTTGTGAAAGATAGAGAAGTGCTTTTCAGCTGCAGTGCACATTGCTCAATAGACATTACTGACAACAAACATGCTTAGAGAGTCTGAAAAGGCTTCCAAGCTTCCTGAAAGGTGTTCAGATTGTGCCAAACTACCAAGCACACTTCTTTTGATTGTCATTTATGATGCAACACAACCTTTAACTGAAAGGTCTCTTCTAGCCTGTGCAGCATATTTTAAACTACGTTTAGTTAAGCTGAGATCCATGGAAAAGCAGTGTATGTCATCACAACACACCAAACTATGTCAAGGACGACTTCTCCCGAGCCATCAAATAGAGGAAAAACTAGTTTTTGAGTCAGTTTTGAAATGTTTATCACTCAAATCAGTGTTTCATCTTTTTTGTGTTTACCCACTGATCTATGAAATGTGTTAATTTGCCCCCTTTGAGATCCATGTGTTGATACTTTTTAAGCATGCTTTGCATTTAAAAACATGTTGTCTGAAAGCCTCTGAATGCAGCTCGATCCTCAACAGCAGCATATTTCAAGCTGAGGGCCATGTGGCGCTAAAAAGGGCTGCAAAAATTTCTCAGAGGTTAGAAGTTTTCATGCAGCTTATTAAATCGACTGAGGACATAAAAGGTGGTACTTGTTTAAAAATCGTAGATGGTATTAAATATGTGCTATTCAGGACTATAATGCACTCACTTAATGAGTTATCTGCCATAGAACAGGGCCATGTCTCTTGTATGTATAGGTCAGCAATAGCTGCAGAGAAAGCTAGCAAAATGGATGAGGTTCTGGTAAGATATGGTTTTTCGGGGGCAGGGACAGTGGTATTTCCTATCCACACAGGAGGTGTAAAGGACTCAAAAAGTTTGAGAACTGCTGCTCTATAGCTCTATTCTTATATACTAAAGCAATAAGCCACGAGAGGCTGTACCTAAGAACACCCTTGCCATGATAAATTTGCAGTAATGTGCGGCCTTAACAAATGGCTTATTTAATAAGGGGCTTTTATAAAATGGTGGCCAACATAAAGTGTTGGACTCTGGATCTGCCCTGCGTGTGACCATCCCAGAGAGACTGCAACTGATGTACCACACATAGACATAGACTTACATCTAGATCAAAACCGTCTTGTGCTAAACTGCATTAATGACTCTCCCTGTATGTCAAGTGTGCATGTGCGTGTATGTGTGTGTGTGTGTGTGTGTGTGTGTGTGTGTGTGTGTGTGTGTGTGTGTGTGTGTGTGTGCATAAAATCTTAAATCAGTAAATCCCAGCCAGACCTGCATATTCAGCACCAGTAGGCCCTGAGAGGTCAGAGGTATTGACCCCAGTGGGTCAGGCTGAGCAGAGCGGTACCTTTTGTGCGCGGCGTTTCTCAGCCCGCTGGCTCTGGTGGTAGATACGGCTGAAGTTGGACACGATGACGGGCACAGGCAGCGCGATCACCAACACTCCACTAAGTGAACAAATGGAGCCAAAAACCTTCCCCACAATCGTCTTCGGAACCATGTCGCCATAGCTGAGATAGATCGAGAGAGAGAGAGAGAGAGAGAGAGAGAGAGAGAGAGAGAGAGAGATTCATTACATAGTCTTCTTTTATTACACATTAACAGTGTTACACACATAATTCTCTTGTATTGCCACAGACAGAGAGACAGAAAGGAACAAGAGAAAGAAAAACTCTTCAAGTGCAACACTATTTACTATGTAAATATCTCTGTTGTAATTTTTATTCGGCTCAGCGCAGTGTTTGCGAGTGAGTGCAGTTCTCTGAATATCCACTGAGAGGCAGCAGAGAGCCACAGCGCACTAGTCCAACACACTTCTCCATCTGTTGCTGTTTTTCGGGGTGTGATGACTCTCTTAATCTGACTCCAGGCCCCGTTTCTCTGAAAAGACTCAAGATTCTGCCAAGTCTCGCCGCTAAATTAAAAAAAGTTTTAACGTTTTTGTGTGGAGCGAGATATGAAACCCAAAAAGCGTGCCCACACGTGTTTGAGAGAGATAGAGGGGAAAAAGAGAGCAAGAAAGAGAGAGAGTGAGAGAGATATTTCTGGCCTACTTTCTTTTTCTCTGCCCTTAAAATAAGACCTGTTTCATTCATAATTAGGCACCACAGAGGCTGTGTTCACACAAGCTCATATCGCTCTCACTATGCGCAGTGGGAACGCAAAGTGCTAGTGTGACATCTTATTTCCGTAACACACACACACACACACACACACACACACACACACACACACACCCTCTCCTTCTGTCATGCCACCCCCTCTCCTCACTCGCTGTTGTTACAGAGAAGCCTTTGCTACTAATGTGAAAGAACCACTTTACCCCTTGTGTGGTGTTCAGGTCTGTGGGACCCATTTTCAGTTTTAACCTAAAGAAAAAAATATGTAATTTATTAATATTTCAACCCCAGATTCCTTGGTCTTTGCTCATTTTTGTGAATACATAAAATAACACATTTTCATTTACTTCACACTGTTCACCCCCCACACATTTATATTACCCATGTGGTGTTGGGTGAACCTGCGGGGAATAAAAGTGTGGAGGTGCTGCGTCCTTCACTCACAACTGCCTCCTCAGATCCTCACCAACTTCTAAAGGTGCACCATAGAGAGCGTCCTCACGGGCTGCATCACTGTCTGGTACAGCAGCTGCACCGCCTGCGACCGCAAGGCCCTTAGAGGAGGGGTGAGGATGGCAGAAGCCATCATAGGCAACAAACTACCAGCCTTACAGGACGTCTACCAGTCCCGCTGCCTCAGGAAGATCAAAAAGATCCAGTCAGACAGAAGCCAACCAGCACACGGCCTGTTCACCATCCTGCCATCAGGCAGGAGGTTCCGCAGTATCCAAGCCAGAACAACCCGGCTAATGAACAGTTTCTACCCACAGGCTGTCAGGCTTCTGAACAAGCTGTAAAGCTGCAGGTCCTTCCTCAACTATCATTTCACTCAGTCACTTTGTATCATATCATCTCTGCTATGGACAATAACAGTTTAGTACTAAGCCACTTTAAAGAGCAACAACTCAAGCCACATTTAAATGTATACTGTCTCTATGTCTTGTGTATATTGTCTCTATATTTTGTGTATATTTCACTATATTTTGCAAATATTTTCTCTAGATTTTGTGTATATTTAATATATTTCAATTTTTATTTTGGAACATGAACAGGCTGCTGACTGGCTACAGCTGCTAAAGGAGAACCCTACACTGGCCGTTTGTAATATTTTAAACATCTGTCATGGTTACATAAAATGTTATGGCTGTATAGATTTAAACAACAATAATGTGGTGGGTCCACCAGACCACTGAATAATAAACACATCAGCACCACACGGCTTGTGCTAAACTTCTAACATGTTGGTAGAATGGATATTTTTGAGAAGGTACTCCTGTTTCAGCACTGCTCAGAAACAGATGGATACCTACAGTAAACTTGTTTGTATGGCAAATTATTACATTTTATGAGCATTTTAAAGGGGAATCGTGCTGATTTTTCAAAATTTCCCCAATGTGGTTTAATATTTTTTTGTAAGGACAAAATGGCTCTTCTTTACATTTGCCTTGCTGACCCCTGTCTTCACCATTTACTTATGGAGAATTTTTTTAAATAACTGGCGAAAGATGACCCACATTAACTACAGGGTGGATCATATCTGAGCATCTGACTGTGAACTGTACAGTGGAATACATCATAAGCCCAGAATGCTGCTGAGACGCAGCTCACATTCACTGACATCCCGGAAATGACCTTCAACCCCAGTAACAGCTCACAGGCGCAAGGCTCGACTGGAACTATAAGCAACGTGCTGTGGTTGACAGATGTTCAGCGCTATTTTTATCACTTATGTGAACGTGAGTTGACTTTCACTGGCAAATGGAAGATGAAAAATAAAGAATTAAATTCAGACCAACCAGAATGACACTCTATTCAGCCTGCGAAAGTCATGTGTCAACGCTTTCAGAGCGGATTGCAAATCATTTCAAGTTAACATACTAAACTACTGACCAAACATGCAAATATCTAATCTGTTTAAAGTAACGTGAATCATTTGTACTCCTAGGACAGATATAAATGAAACACAGCTATGTGACCATAGTGCAAATGGTCTGATTGGAATATATATATATATATATACATTTTTACGGCATTTGGCTGACGCTCTAATCGAGAGCGACTTACAATTTGATCATTTTACATAGGTAGGCCAAGGCGGTGTTGGGAGTCTTGCCCAAGGACTCTTATTGATACAGTGTAGGGTGTTTGCCCAGGTGGGGATTGAACCCCAGTCTACAGTGTAGAAGGCAGAGGTGTTACCCACTACACTAACCAACCACTGTATACATATATACATATATTATTTTTAATGTAAGTCAATGGAACCAGACATTTTTCAAAGTCATTTTGGGTTGTTTCTTTTGGTCTATTTATTATGAAATTTACAAAAAATGTAAAAAGCAACAGGTATTTTCAAATTATGTCAAAAACTGAAAAATGTCAAAAATGGAGATTCAAGGTTTTGTTATGACAATAGCAATTAGCTGTTGTTATATCATAATTCACTGCTCATGTGCATATCACAGTCAGCATTATGCACCATTGACAGTGTGTCAAGAGTAGCTAGTGTGAAAGATTTGCAGGGCTGATGCCTGTTCAGATATATAGGTCACATAACCACAACTGTGATGGCAGAAACAACAGATCTAAGAGAAGAAAATCTGAATTGTTACGACTTATAATGTGAATGTGGAAAAATATACAAATCCTAAGACGTTATTGGTTCCATTTAACTACACAGGCCAATTTAAGGGACCCAGGCAGCATAAAATCCACATTCAGAGCACAATCTGCTTCTGTCTCCTCTGGCCTCAGTTTAGCAGTGAGTGTGTTACAGCATGGTTGTGGCATGGCTCTTTAAGGGTGCTGAAAGGCTGTGGCACTCGCTAAGTGGAGAGTTTAATTGAATTACGGCACCACGGATATGTGCTTGGGGGCCCAATGAGATGCAGCCTCCAAAGACTGCGTGATAATTACGCACGCCACAGAGTCAACTTCTCCAATTAAACTCCTGTAATTAACTACAAGAGAGAGTGAGAAAGAGGCAGAGACAGAGAGAGAGAGAGAGAGAGAGAGATTAGCCACATCTTTTCTTTTCCATTTTGTTCTGCGTGATCATATTGTCTGCCCACCCTAAGCTTGCAGATGCTGTGTGCATACATCCTTATTAGTGCGTCTATGAGACAGAACAGTGGCAGTGTCCAGAGGACAAATGCACAATGCTCTGGACTGGCAGACAAAAGCTTCATTAAGGAGAACTAATAAAGTCCCTTGTAGACTATTATGCTCATAATTAGATTTGTGTACATGATGAATATGTTGGTCACTGCTCGCTGATGTCCATACATTCGGATGTGTGAGCAAATGACGCTGTTATCCAGCATAAGACACGACAGAGCTCACAGCCGCGTCCATTTAGAGTACGATGAGTACATTTGACCTTGCAATGCGGTCATATTGTGATAGACTTGAGCTGCATGTTTGCAGCTTGACGTGGATTCACCCTTAAATGACTCCAAACTTTAAATCGAAACTTCAGCCTGAGACAAAATCACAAACAAAACCAATTAAATTAGGATCGCCAACCTTAACACAATAAATGAATAAAAGCTTTCGTTTGCAATCTTACGTGAGTGATTTGTGCTTAGTGCAATACTGAAGCCCCATGAGCTCTCCCTGCTGGTCTAAATGTGGGTTTACATTTATTTGACAAATTTAACAAATTTACTCCATTGATAACATGGCTGAAACAGTAACATACTAAGAGTCACTCTGCTTATTATTCTGCCAAACTAGCTCACATAGCCAACATTGAATATGATGAAATATCTCTTGTAGGAAAACATAGGGTTCTCTGGAATCACACAGGTTTATCACACAGATAATTGTTTAAGCCCTTAAAATCCCAGGCTTATTACATACTTAGACATATTATTCAGTAACTCCAAGGATTTCAGTGCAAACAGGTTGAGCTACTCTTAGCTTATACACTCTTAAACAAGATGGTTCTTTAAGAGTTTTTGGTAAAGAAAATAATTCTATATAAAACCGTGAACACTCACAGAACCCTTTGCATGATTTAACAGTTCTTTGCATCATGAAAGGGTTTTTCTGAATGTGTTGTAGATGGTTCTATATAGAACTTTTTTGAAAAGGGCTCTAAATAGCCCCCAAAAGGGTTCTGCTGTTGTTACAATGCCAAGCTTGTAACAACAGAAGAAACCTTTTGAGTGCTATTTAGAACCTTTTTCGAAAAGGTTCTATATAGAACAATCTAAAGCACATTTTGCAACAATGTGAAGAACCATTTCATGATGCACAGAACCCTTTAGTCATGCAAAGGGTTCTTTTGAGTACTCATGGTTCTATATAAAACCATTTTCTTCACTAAAAAACCATTGAAGAACCTTCATTTTTAAAATCTAGAAGTGTGTAATAAAACTGGCCACATAAGTGGTTAAAGCTTATTTGTGGTGTTGGAGATGAAAAGACCTCATACCTCCACTCTGTCATAGTGTCAGGTGTCTTTTGAGGCACATCTTTTGACCAAAATTTATCCATATAAATTCATAAAGTGGCTGACAGTGGCTTCTAACAAGTTTTTGGGGGGCTAAGAAAAAATGGGGTGAGTTTTAAGATATTGGTCTGTTTGGCTCAGTCCGTGATGTTCGCAATCCAGTCTTGCCCTGGTTTTTCCAAGTAAATTTGGACCATTTCTATTGGTCCAATGACATTTGAACACAATGTAAAGGACAAATGACATTTTCACCTTTGTGTGGGGTTGATGTGTCCACCCTCACACACACACGCACATATATAGAAACACTACGCTCACATACACTAACAGCAAGCCAAGTAGGAGGAGAACAGAGTGAAGGGACACAGCACCTCCACACCTCCTATTCCCCATGGGTTCGCTCCAACACCATGTGTAATAAATGTGTAGGGAGTGAAGTCCCTGTGAAGTCACTGAAAATGTGTTATTTTATGTGTTCTTCATAGAAACTGAGCAAAGGCCAAGGAATCTGAGGTCGATTTAATAATAAATCACATCATTTTTCTTTTGGCAAATATTGAAAATAAATCCCAAAGACCCAAACATCACACAAGGGTTAAAAAACTAAAAAATGGCAAAAATGGATACACTGGTACAGTGTGCTATTGCAAACACAGCCTGTGTTACATTTTACCCTGTGTGGGTTGGTGCCCCACTCTCCCCTACATAGACAATCACTCATACCTGGGCTCAACCCAGGCCTGATGTCACATGTGAAAACTGTTGGCCTGAAAGCTGATATTTTGTTGGGCACACATTTTTGTCATTTTGTGAAAAAGACCTGACAAATGAAGGGCAGAAACTGCACAATACAGCAGAAGAGATGTGGAATTACCTCCCCTCCGAAGAAACCACACACACACACACACACACAAAACCTGTGCTCATCTTTTAATAAATGAATGTTCTGAATGCTGATGAATAAACATAAGTAATCACCAGACCTCACTACAGCGTTAAAGGACAGATGCATGGATGTGTACACACACACACACACACAGGTTTAGGACAACTGAAAGGACACTGCAGCAGAGGCATATGCTGAGAGCACCTTGACGGTCACAATGCAATTACAATCCAATCAGGTAGCGCTGAAAACGGGTCATCAAAAGGCGTCCACTGCCCGACAGCAAACAGCTTTATACACACATCCCCACGCCTCCACAGAATGATATGCAGATTAGACGGATATGAGAGAGAGAGAGAGAGAGAGAGAGAGAGAGAGATGAGTGAGCAAAGAATAGCTGTATAGCAGATACTCAATTTGTGCACTAATCCTCAATCAAATGAGTAGAGATAACATCCTCTGTTTTTTCTGTCCTTCCACTCATCTCCTCTCATCATTTAAGTATAGTCCTTGTGGCTAAACACTAGTGAGTGGATTGTGGAACAAAAGGAGGTCTGGTAAGGTAAGGGCTTGAAATATGTCCAAATCTGACAGGACCTCACTGTTCACCTTGATCATGGTGTATAAAGGGTCTCATGACAAATGAACTGAAGGTGAAAAAATATAAGCTAATTAACAAAAATGAACAAATGTACAAAGAATGCTGGGAAGCTCCACCCCTTCTGAGTTTTACTAACTGAGTGTGAAAACAATTCCAGAATTAACACAGGAATTGTACCTCTTTTTAACAATGTAAAATTTGCTGTATTAAGTTAAAAGTAGTCTAAAAGTAGATTAAATAAAGTACAGAGTTCTCTATAAATCTACAGTGGAACCTCTTAGCACATCCAACATCTGTCAGCACAGGAAATGACATCTGTTAGGCTCTGTTCTTCTCTTTTGATTCGCTTTTTATTGCAAAGCAGTGCAGATTCTGTCAGCAATGTAACAGAGTGAAATTACACACAAAGAGAATCTGTAAGTAAATGTTAATGACTAAAATGGAAAAGTGTAAAAAGTGGATTTTTTGACTCACCAATATACTTGAATAAAAGTATTTATCATTTACAAACACACAAAATTGTACTAGAGAACATTTAAATGTAGCTGCTTACTACCACCTCTGTCCATCTCCCACCTTAAATTCTGTCTATTTCTAGCTGATTTAGTTTTTTCTACCTGTTTCATTCTTCCTCTTGCCTTTTTTATAAAGGTTGTCCAGATTACAACATTTCAGGATGTTGTTGGCAGGCATTAGTATATACAATCTATAGTACATACAACCTACATTTGCTTTGCACTCCTGGTTAGATGCTAAATGCATTTCATTGGCTCCATACCTGTACTCTGCACAATCACAATAAAGTTGAATCTAATCTAATCTAATCTAGTCTAATCTAATCTAATCTAATCTAATCTAATCTAATCTAATCTCATTTAAAAAATAACTAAAGTAGAATTTTAACTTAAATTTAGGTAGCTGAAAAACTATTAGGCAAAACATTTTTATTTTTCATTAGTGAGGTGGATATTATTCTGTGTCCGTTTGCTGTTTGATGTGACTTCTTTTTTGTTAAATTCCAGTCAAGTTCAGACTTGCTCTTGGTGCTGTGGGCCGGGTCAAATTTCTGAGCCAAATTTTGAGGTCCAATTAACGCTGTAGCCTGATGAAAAGATGAGTGAAGAGACGACAGGGTTGACCATCGGTCTGCTTCATTAGGACTCATTGTGTTATCTACTGAAGCACTGCACGTAACAAGCTTAGCATACAGCTTGTTAGATGACAGTACAGTCACTGAGGGGTCAGCACACTGACCTGACTACTGAACTTGGGTTAATTGAGCTCACATCCACCCACATGCACACACATACACAGAAAACTCATGCAGCATGGCTCTCTTCTTTGACCCCTGTGTTGTTTCAGACCCCCTGAAGTTTCAGGAATATGCGCACAGTATGTGATTTTCTGAGACCTCTGTAATGCCCATACTCCACATACTCAAGCCAGGAGGGACTTTTTAGAGCAGAGTGTGTTGTAAGAGGAAATGATGAAAAGGTCCAACCTTTAGTGGTGCTGGTCCATTAGCAACCCCTGCCAGTAACATGTTAATACTTGCCAACCAGGCCGAGTGTCATCCTCTAATCACAAGATGCTACGAAGCTGGAAAGATGAAGGCTTGGACCTGCTTCCTCTAAAACATACGAAGCGAGTGATGGCGTATTTTCCAACTACCGCTAGCACAATGTCACTGGACAGCTGAACGCACTTGGAGAAGAACCTTAATTGCCAATTGTGTTACATTGAGTGAGATGATTGAGGGAAGACCAGTCTACCCACCCAGATAGAGAAAGACTTAATTCACAGTCACAGATGGTTGGGACATCACAACGTCCTGATGATAGGGCCACCTCTTTTCCACCCAGTTTTACAGTGTTAGGCTGAATCTGGGCACAGAAGCAAGTTCTGCTTTAGTTTTTGTGACACAACCCTAAAGTGGCCAAAAGTTGAAAGGGAAGCACTCCACTTCACTTCACTCTAAAATATAGCGTTACGTCAAACAGTGTGTGGGTACAGTTTAAACATGTATAAATAAAACAAAATAAAAACACAAACTATACTACTACAATCTAGAAATGCACGGTTATCAATTTTCCCTTCCGTTCTCCATGCTGATAACTGATCCTTTAGTATCAGCTGATACAGAGTACCGATACGGATAGTAAGTCTAATATATATACACTCACTGGCCACTTTATTAGGTACAATAAAGTTCAATTGCTTGTTAACACAACCAGCTAATCAGCCAATCACACGACTGCAACTCAATGCATGTAGGTATGTAGAGGTGGTCAAGACAACTTGCTGAAGTGCAGACCGAGCTGTAGAATGGGGAAAAAAGGTGATTTAAGTGACTTTGAACGTGGCGTGGTTGTTGGTACCAGACGGGCTGGTCTGAGTATTTCAGAAACTGCTGATCTACTGGGATTTTCATGCACAACCATCTCTAGGGTTTACAGAGAATCGTCCAAAAAAGAGAAAATATCCAGTGAGCGGGCAGTTGTGTGGACAAAGATGCCTTGTTGATGTGAGATGTCAGAGGAGAATGGGCAGACTGGTTCCAGATGATAGAACACACACACATATAAATATATATTCTGCTTCATAAAGAAAAGAAAACACACCTAACCTGACTAGATAGCATTTTCTTGTTGGATTATATTTATTAGATGCTTAAGGAAACATATTTTTGTTTACTTACTGTATATGCTTAGTATTTCCTATTATGTGATTAGTAATAAGAACCATGTTTAACAACTTAAGTAAATGTAAAATATCTTTTATTGTACAAAATAGGGTTAGGGTTAGGGTTAGGGTAAATCTGTGGTGTTTACATACGGGCACACATTTGTGTCATACATGCATCTTGTTCAATCGCGCTGCATCTCTGGGCGTCAGTTCAGTAAATATCACTGTTCACACTTTCATTATCAGTGACTTTCAGCGTTTTTTCTGGATTGGTTGAAGTGACGGGCCGCGAGACCCCACTTCTGAGTGATACAGCTGAGTGACGAAGGAGCACAGCAAGTGGGGCTAGCGAATGCTCTAGCCCGGCTAGCGGGCTGCTATGCTAAAGTCTAAATCGAGGCTAAAGGCTATTAATAAGCCAAGAGTACATCAGTTCCTTCTGCTCTCTTAATAACATTCAAGCAGGCTGTAAGTGACCACACAGCGGCAGATGAGTGAGTACTGAAAGAAGCAGCTCAGCTCTTCAGGTAAGTGGCTCTGTTAACGCATTCTTAACACCAAAACCTGCAGTTAGAGATCCGGCAATGAGCATTTTTATTACTGCTTGTCTTTACACCGCTGACATGTTGTTAAGTTCTGTCTAGTTGTGCGCATGAATGCATCAGAAATTGCTTCATGGTATTGGTCATATGTATCGGCATCCCATCACCGATACTGATACTCTGTTTAAGTGCCTGTATCAGCACCAATATCGATACAGTATCACTATCAGTGCCACACTACTAAAATCTGAAGGTGCTGCACTACTAAAACCTGGAGGTGCACCTCTATTACACATTGATTGCTCTGTGCTTAAATTGTTTCTTCTTTGAGTCAAGTGGATATACTGAGTAACACCTCCCTTCCTCCCCGACCCCAGATAATAGTCTGAGAACATGCCCCTCTGTGATTTCAGATGCCCCTCTTGGTATTAGGTCCTGTTGCCGGGCCTGCTGTGTGGTCAGAAAGACGGTTTGCTCAGCACACAAACAGACAGACCATGTCACACTCCTGGGACGTTAGATTCAGTCAGTGCTTATGTGTGTGTGTCTGTCTATCCCAAACACCAGCAGCCTGCCCAGCATTAATAAGCTTTTCTGGAGCCCAAACTGCTCTCTCAATCTCCCTATAGTAAACGTCCAAATGGCCTTTTTTGTACAGCGCTCAGTTTCATCACTAAGCAGAAAACAACAGCGGAAATGAAAGCAACTCCTTTCTACTAAAAGTGATGTCTGTCCACACCATTTTCGCCCACTGGTGTCTCGTAAGCAGCAGTAATGAGTAGGACAGGGCTCCATGGCTTCATTAACGGCTGATTAAGTGGATCTCATGCGTGAAGCGTATTCTTAGATGCTACAACACGTTGTGGTTTATTTTTGATTTTCATGTATTCATAGTCTCCTGTAACTCTCTCTCAGTAGCTGCCACATTTTTCTGCTTAGTTCTCTCCTCATCACACCTGAAGAAGAACTTGACATGCGTCACCCACAAATAAGTTCCTTGGTAGCAACTGTTTCAGGGATTTTTAAACTGGCAAAAATCCCATTCAGCCTCATGAGGAACAGTAGAACCCCCAATATTAGTCACAGTATGTATATTTAGTGTGTGTTATTAATGTTCAATGATATATTTTTGAGATGTAAAATAATGTTAGTAATTGAATTTGGGGGTGGCACAGTGGGTAGTGCTGTCGCCTCACAGCGAGGAGGGCCTGGGTTCCATTCCCCGGCTGGGTGACTGGGGTCCTGTCTGTGTGGAGTTTGCATGTTCTCCCTGTGTCTGTGTGGGTTTCCTCCGGGTTCTCCGGTTTCCTCCCACAGTCCAAAGACATGCAGTCAGGCCAATTGGACATGCTAAATTGCCCCTGTGTGTGACTGACTGTCTGTGTCTGTTTGTCTGCACTGTGATGGACTGGCGACCTGTCCAGGGTGTATCCTGCTTTCCCCCCGAAGACTGCTGGGATAGGCTCCAGCACCCCCGAGACCCTGATGGAGAAGTGGCTTAGAAAATGGATGGATGGATGAATTTGTGAATGTTTATAAAATTTCTCTCTCTCTCTATCTCTCTCTCTCTCCCTGCCTCCTTTTCTCTATCTCTTCCTCTCGTTCTTTCTCTTTCTCTCTCTCTCCCCCTTCTACTTTGCTTTCTCTCTCTTTATCTCTCTCCCTCCCTGCCTCCTTTTCTCTCTTTCTCCTACTCTCTCTTTCCCTCTCTCTCTCCATTCTACCTACCTTTCTCTCTCTTTATCTCTCACTTTACCTCTCTCTCTCCCTCCCTGCCTCCTTTTCTCTCTATCTCTTCCCCTCTTTTTCTTTCTCTTACTCTCTCGATCTCTCTCCCATCTCCCTTTCTTCCTCTCACTCTTTCTCTCTCTGTCTGCTTCCTTTTCTCTCTTTCTTTCTCTCTTTTTTCTCTTACTCTCTCTTTCTCTCTCGCTCTCACGCTCTCTCTTCCTTCTCCCTTCCTTTCCTTCTTCCTTTTTAGATCCCTTTCTCTCTACCTACCTTTCTCTTTTTCACTTTCTCTGTTTATCTCTTGTGTTTTTCTTTCTTTTGCTCTTTTTTCTCTCTTTCGCTCCCTTCTCCCTTCCTTTCTCTCTCTCTCTCTCACTCTCTCTTTCTCTACCTCCCTTTCTCTTTTACATTTTCTCTCTTTATCTCTCCTTTTCTTTCTCTCTCTCTTTCACTCAGACATCCCTTTATCTCCTTCTCTTTCTCTCTATCTCTCCACCTCTTTTTTGTTTCTCTTACTCCCTCCCTCTCTTTTTCTTTCTCTCTTTCTATGGCTCAGACATCCCTTTATCTCCTTCTCTTTCCCTCTATCTCTATTTCTGTTTCTCTTACTCCCTCTCTCTCTTCTCCCTTCCTTTCTCTCTCCTGTTCTTTATCTCTCTCTCTCTCTTTCTGTACTTCTCTCTCTTCCTTCCTCCCTTTCTCTCTTTCACTCTCTCTCGCTTGCTCTCTCCCTTCTCCTTAGCTTTCTCTCTTTCTTTCTTTCTCTCTCCCTCCCTTTCTCTCTTTTCTCTTTATCTCTTTCTCTGTCTCTCCCTTCCTGCCTCAATTTCTCTATTTCTCTTTCTATCTCTGCCTTTTTTCTTTCTCTTACTCCCTCTTTTTCACTCTCCCTTCTCCCTTCCTTTCTCTCTTTTACTCTTTCTCTCTCTCTCTAACTCTCTCTTTCCCTTCCTTTCTCTAGATATCTAGCAGTGCTAAAACAGCTGAAGCCAGTAAACTACCCCTTGTAAAAAAGCTACACCTAATCGATCTCAGCAATCTGAACTTTCACAAAGTTTGAAATTAATGATGCCCTCTATGTTTGCATTTCAGTTTATTAGATCAAAACTTGAGTGAGCTATTATTTCTCATTGGGTTGAATGGGATTTTTGCTAATGTACCATAAAGCTTGTCTAAAGCATTTGTGGGAGGAGCATGAACAGGTCAGTCATATCTCTAGAGACAACAGAAAGACATGACGCAACTCAATCAAATTCAACTCAAGCTGCAGGGAGCGTCTCCGCTTTGCAGGCAGCATTGCCCCAGGGATGTCCGGGCCCTCTTGAAGCGCAGCAGGATATGCAGAGCCCGGAGATAGTGGGAAATGTAGGAGGATTTATGGTGGGCTCTGGCTCCGAGCTGGGTTCAGCAGGTGAGGCGCCGATACACCAGGGAGGATTGCATGAAAGGCTTTTTGTGAATGCGGTATGCAGGAGCTTCATAAGAGCCCCCCACCTCTACCACCATCAATAATTCCCTCTATCCATCCCTCAATCTCTCCCATGAATGCTGAACTATCTGTTTCATCTCCACTCGCTCTCTACACATCCCTCTTTTGCTCTCTCTCTCTCTCTCTCTCTCTCTCTCTCTCTCTATCTGCAGCTCTTTTTGTCTGCAAGCTCTCTCTTTATGTCTCACTCTCTTTCACTCTCTCAATCACTTTCCCACTCTTGGCATTTTTTGTCGGAGCGCGAGAGAGAGAGAGAGGGGGAAGGACAGAGTAAAACTGAAAGAGACTTCTACAGAGTTTCTGTAAGTCTCTCTCTCTCTTACTCTGTCCTCCTCTCTCTCTTGCTCTCTCTCTCATTCTCAGTCTTTTTTCTCTCTCTTTCTCTCTGTCAGTACCTTTTCTCTTTCTGTTGCACCCTCTCTCTCCCACCTTCCCTCGCTCTCAAGAGAGACCTGTTGCTGTCTTACTTCTTCCTTCCCTCTCTCTATACCTCTGTCTCTCTTCCTCTCATTCTCTCTCTTTCTTTATCCCTCTCTCTTTTTCTCTTCCTTTCTTGTTCTCTTTCTCTGTCCTTCTCTCTTTATTTCTCTCTATCCTTCTCTCTCTTTTTCTCTCTCTCTCTATCCCTCGTTCTCTCTTTCCTTCTCTCTTTCTCTCTTGTTCTCTTTCTCTATCCCTCTCTCTCTTTTTATTTTTCTCCATCCCTTCCTTTCTTTTCCCCCCTCTTTCTCTCTATCCCTCCTTCTCTCTTTCCTTTTCTCTCTCCCACCCCCTTCTTCCTCTCTCTCTTTCTCTCTATCCCTCCTTCTCTCTTTCTTTCTTTCTCCTTCTCTTTCCTGTTCCCTTCATTCTCTCCCCTTTCCCTCTACCCTTCCCTCTTTTTTCTCTCTCCATTTCTCTCTATCCCTCCATCTCTCTTTCTCTCTCCATCTCTCTCCCATTCCCTTCTTTCTCTCCCTCTTTCTCTCTTACTCTCACTTCCTCTCCCTTCTCCCTCCCTTTCTCTCTTTATCTTTCTCAAGCCCCCATCTTTTTCTATCTCTGCTTTCCTCTCTCTTTTTCTCTCTCTTTCTCTCTTTCTCTCTCTCTCTCTCTCTCTCTCTCTCTCTCTCTCTCTCTCTCTCTCTGTTTATTTTTCTGATGTGTATCTAAAAGAGAAAGTCACATACAGTCAGCTCATCATTTCAGTGCATCTCTGGATAATGACAGGTGCAGGTCCTTGACCTCATAATCAATGATACATGCTGGCCTGCGCTGCTCTGAGAGACAGAGAGAGATGGAGATAAAGAGGAAAAAAGAAAGAGTGGGAGTCATAGAGGAATGGCAGCCTGAAGATGGTAATGCTCCTTTATCTTTCCTTCTGAGCCCCAGTGAATAGGCTGTGGCCCGTCATCTGGCTGAATTGCAGCAGATCAATCAGAGATAATGCCCCATGTTCACTCTCCACTCAACAAAAATACTGTCCCCTGAACAAGCCGCCGACACGGCCAGTTATGTCTGATAATCAACGCTTCACTGAAACATGGTCCCTTTTAAAAAAGGCCCACACCATATATACATAGTGTCAGGACATTATAAGGGACACTACAAAGCTGACATTTTAATCAGGATATGCAGGAGTTTTAGACCAGCACAGCCCAGCAGATCATCAACTGCTTGCTGCCCTCCTTGGAGGAGGTATTCAGGTATTCCTGCTGCCTCAGCATGGCAGTTAACATATTCAAAGTCTCATCCCATCCGGGTCATCATCTGTTTGTCCTGTTATGCTCAGGCATATGCAGGTCCATCCCGTCATGGACAAACAGACTTGAGCACAGCTTCTACCCCAGTGCAATAAGAGAAGCATAAACCAACAGAAGATATCTTAGAGCAGTATGGAATTCAGTCACTTGTTTCCTCTGTGAAGCTGATGAACTAACTAAAGTAGAAACACAGAGCTAACAGCTAGCTGGTTTAACCTATTTGTGTAGACTACGAGATATCATTGCGAATTGATGCATATGGGTATAAAACACTGAAATAACAGGCCAAGACATCGATACTGAATGAGATGTAAGTAGGCATACTGAAGTTATTTCACTTGTGATAGAACTTGTGTCCAGTAGACCAGCTAGATTACTTATAAAAACATGTGGCTAAGCACATCGCATTTAAAAGATTTAGGTTTTGAACTTACTTCCATATCATCACTGCTATCTAGGCAGGCAGACATGCTGTCAGACTCTTCCACTGCTGAGAAACAGCTTATCTGAGCACTCATTTGAATGACATTTGCTCAGAAAATAAAATCAATTATGATTTTATGCCGATCAATGTGTCAGTCGAACCAGTTCAAAAACTGGATCAGTACAGTGTTTGTAGTTAGTGTGGAAAGCTTGATTTAGCTAATCAGCCATTTTAAGAAAAGATGTGCTTTTTTTAACAACATGAAAAAAAGAAGGACCCAAAATCTGCTGCCAGAGTAGTCTCACGGGACCACATGCGATCTCGTAATGACAACGTCTGAGGACAAGTGTGAGAAATTTGGGGCTAAATGTGTGTGGGAATGTGGACTTATTAGGGTGGGAATAAACTGAGTGTGAAATTGCTAAACTAATCCAACGTCTTGGATCCGTCACCGTTAGCCCGTGGTTGTAATGTAAGTCCCCCTGAAAAACTCCAATTAAGCATGCAGATGTGTATCGTGAGAGCAGAGAACACATGCTGTAAAAATAAACATTACCTCTTGCAGGAGAAAAACAATTCCGTTAGCTAATTACAGTGTTCTGCTAGCTGGCTTGTTTTGCTTGTGAGTCAATATCAATATTAATATTAATAGATTGTACTCCAGATATTACCAGACAACTACAGGAATTTGGGGGTGGGTTTTTAAGAGGGGTATGATTTCCGGCAGGTTGACTAGGATCTTTTCTGTGTGGAGTTTGCATGTTTTCCCCATGCCTGTGTGGGTTTCCTCTGGGTGCTCCTGTTTCCTTCCACAGTCCAAAAACATGCAGTCAGGACTACTGGATGCACTAAATTGTCCCTAGGTGTGAGTGAGTGATTGTATATATCTGTATATCTGTCCCTGTATATCTGACTGGTGACCTGTTCAGGGTGTGTCCTGACTTCTGCCCAGTGTGCACTGGAATAGGCTCCAGCGTTCCCACGACCTGGAAAGGTAACTTACATATGTCTGACCTTGCTAGACTATGGCACAGGCATTACATCTTGTGCATGTTGCCGTTGGCAACAGTACATTCATTTGATCAGTTTTAGGATGTAGAACTGGTGTGTTCTGTATGCTCCAGTGTTCTCTATCACTATATTAAATATGCATTAGGCTTCCTTTATTGTTAGACGCACTGTATTTCAGCAACTGCCCTTTTGCCTCTATTATAAATGTGCTTCAATTCAATGGGTCTTTCTGTTTTTTTACGAAGTTAAGTGAAGTGCATTGAAATGATTGTCCATGACTATTGACTGTATGCTAGAGAAACAGAGATCTGCTCCTCAAAGTGATCAGGTGTGGTAGCTGTGTATCCATGTTCCATGTGTCTAGAAGACAAGGAACAATGTTCATCTAACCTCCTCACAAGATATCAATAATTTTTTAGTAAACTAAAGATTTGGTATTTGGTAGATAAGCATTTTGCCCTGTGATGGACTGGTGATCTGTCCAGTGTGTTTCCTGACTTTCACCCAGTGACTGCTGGGATAGACTCCAGCTCCCCCCACAACCCAGAAGGAAAAGCATACTTATTGCCCATATACATTGTTTCATTTTCTCAGGTGGCCTGGGATATCTGCACAGTGTTGGGCATGACGTCATCCTTCCTGCATCCCCGGTCACTACAGACGTAGTGAAGGCTGATGAAATTTGGTGGGTGAGTGTGCGCTAGAGGAAGAGCAGAGGAACGCTGATGGGTGGGATTATATGATATAATGACAGTGACAGAGGACGAAGGGGAGGGTTGTCATGAATGACATTCACTCATTGCACACGGCACCCACATAATACAACCAATTAGAGCAATCACTCTCTCCTCCAGAGGCCTTTTAGAGTGAAGATTAATTGATCAATATTAGAGAGGAGAGGATGGGGTCGAAGAGGACAGGAAAAGAGAGGCTAATGGTAATGAATGCAAAAATGCACAATAATCAGACCCCCCCACTTCTACATGGACACGTCCACTTCCACATACAAAACATCAACAGACTGTATATCATTTCCAGTAATGGCACCACTGGCCTTGTTGTTAAATTCCAGCTTTTACACATTTGTTTCTACAGCCACCCACCTTACATTACACCAACGACATCATTAGAGCAGTAGCCACAGCAATACACCAACCATAACTGTTAGATTAGCTGCGATCCGGGTCCCTGATCCCCGCTTCGAGGCCTTGTATATTTGTTTGTGAGATTTGCTTATGGCCTAAAGCACTTCTGCTGTAATTTAAATGTGTTTTAATGCAGTCTAAACCAGCTTACACTGTAGCAAAAACGCTAATCACTGTAATTATCATTGCACGGCCATTATGATGTTTGGACGTTAATAGGCCATACGGTAGCCTGGAGAGAGAGCCAGCTAACAGTGTGTGGAAGGTGGCAAAGGGTAACGCAGCAATCTCATGCCAACACTGCATTAGAACGATTTTAGGCTGCTAATGCACTGCAGTAGGCCTGTGAGGTTCCATACAACGCGAGCTCATTGTGCATTCTCCTCTACGCAGGGGAGGGGAGGAGGCGAGCTGTACACTAATAAGGCTACAGTTAACATTAACTCTAATGATCTGAGAAAACTATTACCAGCAAAGCGGACAAGGGCCCAAAAGGAGAAGAGACGACATTAGAGGAGTTAAGTACCTGTGACAGGTGTGTGTGTGTGTGTGTGTGTGTGTAGGACAGAGAGAGTGAAGGTACACCGAGGAGTACATTAACGCACGTCCATTGACACACCAGACTTAACGTTTCATAAACGTAGTGGTGTAACACTCATGCTTCATTTACGCAAAGCGTTTATGACACCATGTACCTCTCGTCCTCCCTCAAATCTAGCCCTCTCACTCTCTAACCTCCCTCTGTTTATCTCTCGCTCTCTAACCTCCCTCTGTTTATCTCTCTCAAACCTCTGTCTCTCTCGCTCTCTTTCTAAGCTCTCTCTCTCTTCCTCTAACATGTCTCTCTCTCACTCTTTAACCTCTTTCTGTTTATCTATCTCTGACCTCTCTGTCTCTCTCACTCTCTCCCTTCCTTACATGCTCTCTCGTTTTTCCTCCGTCCCTCTCTCTCTATTTCTCTCACTTTCTCACTGTCCCTGTTTTTCTCACTCCCTCGCTGTATTTTTTATTCCTTGTCTCTTCCCTCACTGTCTGTCTGTTCCCCCTATCTTTAACTTTCTATACTTTTCTCTCTGTCCCTCTTTCTCTGTATCCTTATCTTTTTCCATCATGCTCGCTCTCTCTCTCTCTCTCTCTCTCTCTCTCTCTCTCTCTCCCTCCTTGCTCTGTGTGTGTCTCTCTCTCTCTTTCTCTCTCCCACTTGTCCCTATTTGTCCTACTTCTGTCTCTTGCTTTCTGTCACATCCCTCTCTTCTCTGTCTGTCCATCTCTCTCTGGTTTGCTCTTTCTCTCTCTTATTATGTCTTTCTCTCTCTCTTTCTGTTATTCTCACTCTCCCCATTATTCTTTTTCTGCCATTATCACAGGCAGGGTTGGAGTAATGGAGTGCCAATCTGCCCACCCAATGACCCCTCTGTAAAAGCCAATGGTGTCCAGACACACAGACACATGTTCCTTTAATGAACACGAATGTGATCTGTTCATCTTTAGCATCTGACCTTCAATCCATTCTGCTGTAAGAGAGCAGCTCTGGCTAAAAAACACAAACATCTTCAGCACTATTCCTCATCCCTCGCTTTCTGAGGGTGTTAAACGATTCGAGGTACGGCAAGCCCGGGAGGTCAAATCAATAGGATGTCTCTGACATTATCACAGAGGAAAGCACTCTCTCTGACTCAAAAGGCCAATGCATGAGAGAGAGAGAGAGAGAGAGAGAGAGAGAGAGAGAGAAAGAGAGAGAGAGAGGTGGGTGTCAATGATAGCACAATGAGAACAGAAAGCTCATCACTGGAGCGCTGCTAGAGGTCACAGTGCTGGCTGAACATATGTCAAATGCTATCACACTGCTCTAAAGTCCGCAGAACGTCTGTGGAATGTTGGGGGAATGCAGGAGGAAGGTGTCCTGCTCTGTTCTACAATGACTGACCTTCTCTGTGCCATACATCTGTATCTGCCTGCCTGAGGAAGAGTTACAATCTCTCAAACATAGGCACATACTACACTGATACGATGTACACATTGTCCTCTGTTTGCGTTGCGTGACAGTAGACGGACGATGGTAAAGCAGACAGCCCTCAGCAACAACGGCCAACATCCATCAAAAGTCACATTTTCCCAACTTTATCTGTCAGCCACAAGGGTGAAATGAGCTAGGTGTTCATTATAATGTGCTAACGTGACCTACACACTGGTAATTATGTACTAATTGCGTGACATCTACAAATAAATAATAATAATAATAATAATAATAATCTGGGTTAATTACATCACAGTACAGTCTTCTAGTCATGTTGTGGGTCAGTGACATCACAATACAATTAACTACTCATTCTGTGGTAAATGGCACCACAATATAGAGTTTTCTAATCTTACTGCAGTAAAAATGACAAGATAATATAGTTCTCTTATCATAATATAGTATGCTAATCATACTGTGGTAAATGCCAATGACCTCACACTAGAGATTTCTAATCACATTGTGGGTAAATAAAATCATAATTCAGTGCTCTATTCACTGTGGGTAACATTATGGGTAAACAACACCACAGTAGAGTTTACTAATAATGTGGGAAAATGACATAAAAGTAGAGTTTTCTAATTATATTGTGGGTAAATAAGATCATAATGGAGTGTGCTAATCTCATTAAGGATAAATTACATCACCGTAGAGTTTTCTATTCATATTGTGGGTAAATTACATCATAATGCAGTTATGTAATCACATTTTTTTGTAAATGACATCACAGAAGAGTTTTCTACTCACATTCTGTGTCAATGGCACCACAGTGGAGTTTTCTAATCATGCTGAAGATAAATTATACCACAATGGAATTTGTAATCATATTGCAGGTAAATGACATCATAATAAAAAAAAATAGAAAAAAAGAGTTTACTAATCACATTATGGGAAAATTATATCATAATAGAGTTTAGTTATAATAGTGAGGATGTGAGTACTCTAGACCACTGGCTAAGTGCGTGCATCATTGAAAAGAAGTTTATTTGAAATGCTGAATAAAAACTGTACATAAAAAAATTTACTCAATTTTAATAGCATTTGCAAATGTAATGATACTGGTGCATTTTGTCTGATTCAACCTTCCAGTCTTTGAACAGATTAAATATTATGATACGTTGGGTTTTGTGACAATGTCTTCAGCTATAATGACATCATATTTTGTTCATTATTGCCAGTACCCCACTATATATATGCATGTGAGCACAAACCTGTATACATATGTAAACAGACATACAGGCACAGTCATTCCTCAGAGGGTTTGTACATAAAGTGTTGTTTGTCTAAATCCAAGTCTGACTCACTCTTTCCTCACTAAGTCCTATTGATTCCTTCCTGCAGCCCTGGTGGGAGAGACCACACGCACATGCACTGGCAAAGGCTAGTGGAGAAAAAGGCAAAGGGCTGTCAAATGAGATGCTTTACATTGTTTGTTTTGGCTCTGAACACAAGTATGCCCCGAAACATAATTGATTCAGGGGCACTCAAACTTTTGCATATGACAAGTGAAGTGAAATCATCTTAAAAAGGCAATATAAGTCATGTTTCTATGAGATGGCCTTAAGAATTCTTTAAATTATTCAACTATTATTATTCAATTATTCAGTTTCTAGACAATTCTGCTTTTTCAGAAATGTATTACATGGAATTCACAAAAGCAGAGCATTTTTTTTAATACTGCTTGAAGAAAGTAAAATTTGCAGCGAGATCATTTTAATTGTTATGTAAAATAAGCAGAGAAGTCTTAAAGCAAGTTGAATAACTTTATCTTACGGGAATATCTATCTAATCTTACAATTACAACAGCTAATCTTACAACAATTTCATAAAGATAAGCATTTTAGACATCGTTTGCATTTTGCTTATCAGTCTCGTTTTATAACAGCCACCCTGAGATATGACTATAAAATCACACCTCAGTGTGTATCATGTTTTTTTTTCACCACTGTAGAGATTCTTCACTTCTTCTTAAATGTGCTTTGAGGTTTGAATCAGCAGGTCTTCAGAGATCTCTCTGCTTTTCCACACTGATAGATCATCAGCCTAGCAGCTACCTAGATTCTACTGTGGAGTCGCCATCAGTCATACAGTCAGAAAAAACACAAAAACAACAAGAGAGAAAACAGGCTAGGAATGAAGAGATGAAGGAAACGAGGGCTATATATAGCCCACCTCAGCTACCTCACTCATCCGTCTGCTTTCTGAACTTGTCATTCGCCAAATTGATGCTTCAGGCTGCCCCATCCATCTCTTTGTGGTTTGGGTGTAAAGGGCCAGGGGAGGAGTACAGGCCCCTGTGATCACTCATCTAGAACCACTATCATACACCAAGACAGCTACTGTTAGTGCTGAATGTGTGTGTGTGTGTGTGTGTGTGTGTGTGTGTGTGTGTGTGTGTTTGTTCACTCACTGCTCTCAAAATCTCTCTTCAACTACAAGCCACACAAAAGCTCTGGTCTTCATGAAAAACAGCTGATTTCCTTTATATTTCACTTATACTTTCACTTCAGGACTTACAGTGTGTGAACAGGGGAGAACATTCTAGAGCAGCGTGAATGGAAGAAAACATTGTGGACCACTGTGAATGGGTTAGAACATTATAGTACACTGTAAATGGGAAAAACATTCTAGAACAGTGTTAACGGGAAACATTCTAGAACACGATGAATGGGGAGAGCATTCTAGAACAGCATTAATGAAAGCATTCAAGAACAGTGTGAAAGAGAGAACGTTGCAGATTTATGTGAATGGAGAAGAACATCCAAGAACAATGTGAATGAGGAGAAGACTGTAGAACAGTGTGAGGGTGACTGCTGTGCATCATGTAGCTATAAACTGTGTAACATCTATGAATGAAGCTGTAATACAGTTAATATCACTTATATATGAAAAGGGGGAATCAAATCTAGAGACGGTCACCATCAGATAAACAGCACTTAAAGCTTTCATCTCTGAGAGAGAGGAGTCAAGCTGCTTCAGATCGGAAAACATCCTCAGGTGTTTCTCTCCATCCTTCCACTGACAGCTCAGCGCTGTGGGTCTGAAAGGATGTGTAGCTATCAAGCTTCACTGAGAAAAGAGACAAAAAAAGAGATAAAGAAGCTGCTGGTGTTCTCAGAACAATGGATTGACCACCCTAAAGTTCAGTGGCTGGCCACGGATCTCAACATCACTGAATGCGTTTGGGATTACTTGGATCATGAGAAGCAGAAAATGCAACTGACTTCTAAGGCTTAATTTTGGAAGTGTGGAATAATATCACTGCAGATTTTTCCAGAAAAGAATTAAAGTTGTAATAAAGGCAAAGAGTAGAATTTATAGTAACATAGTAAACATTCCTTGTACACACTGTACTTGGCAAGTAAAATGACTCAAATTGAGCATGATCTGCTCTGAAAATCACTACACAAAGAAAAGAGTTTTGTGTGTTCTCTGGGTTTTCAGTCTTCTGAAAACATCTGATGTGTAGATCTGTGTGGTTTTTCTCAGGGTCTCAGTGATAATCACCTGCCATACAAGATCGCGAGTGTGAAGGTGTGATGACTTAAACAGCAGCTGACACACACAGCATACTTACAGTCAGTCAGTCTTTCTTTAATCACATTCATACAAGCAAATCACACACACACACACACACACACACACACACACACACACACACACACTGTACTGAATCAAAAACTCACACTCTGGGCCAGATTTTTGTACAAGAGCAGGCTTAGCACGAAATGTGCCTTGATGTACCCACATTGTACTCACAATGTCTACACCACAACTATTCAAAACCACTAGTGAACCTACACATATTCTGGGTTTTATATGTTGATGATGATGGATTTTCTTTGGGCACTATTTTGCCCTACAACACCCTTGGTGTACCTCTCCACCATGAACAGATTAAAAAGTATACGTTTCATGCCAAAATCTCACAACCATTGTAACCGTCAGGCATCATGCAAAGTATTTGTAAGCATTTCATGATTTCATCTCCTTGCTTTCTATGAGTTAACTGCTTCAGATGTCTGGTTCCTATCACCACCACTGCGAAAAATTCAGACTCATCAGGTTTCTCTAGAGCAGAGCATGCACTTTTTCATACACTTTTTCAATGTTAAAAATGTCTTATCAAGTGAAAACATGTTTGCACATGAGAAAACAGGTTATTACTTCTAAAAACACACGTTTTTACACACTTCTCGTGTGAACAGGTTACATGTTAACGTTTAAACAATGTTAAAGAAAATCTGCCACACAACACATCTTCCGAGAACCTAACATAAATTAACGCCTGGAAAAAACACCAGCTGTTACCCAAACCTTTGATAAGCTGCATGTTTTACCTCCACCTACGTTAGCCTCCCTTAAATGCGTAAACATGATGAAGAGAAGCGGATTTCACTGTTTACCACACACACAGGCCAGAGACTATGCTCAGAAGCTCGTACACTAGTTTAGCTCATAACACGCAGGCAAAATGCATCCAATTTGAACCTGAAACTGGCACAAGGCTTACTACATACGGCCCACAGACTTGCCTCCTCCTCAGTGCAGTAGTTGTTCAATGGTAGTCAAAGCAGTCTGAAGCTAATGAATAAGAAAATGGCTTCAGAACACATGCCATTATTCCGAATCAAAGCTTCTCTTTTTCAGCAAGCTGCTCGAGAGGCAGGGGAGAAAAACACACAGCTTTGATCTTCAGCGTGCTTCCTTCTCTGTGACTCAGGCTTAGGCAAGCTCATGCTTTTGATTCATACTGTACATTGTGTGTGCGTGAGAAAGGGAGACAGAGGAAAACATAAAATAGGCTCCTTTTGAAAATAAACCCTCATGCATTGTCACTCTCTAACACTAGGGGGCGACCACATACAGCACAGTCAGGGGGGAGCTGGGAAAAGTCCAATAGATTTATATGTAGACTCAACCACACTTGGCTCCTCCGCACCATAAAGCAAGCTTAGCATCCAGCACACTGTCCGCTACACATACACATTTACACATACAAATGCAAAAGAAACTATATATATATATATCCCAAAAAATGGGGATGTCTGTTTTTTGAGGGCAGCAAATTATATACATCGCTGTTGTCAGAAGAAGAAAACCTTGTATCTCCAAAATTACAACTTTACAGGAAAAGGTAAAAAACGTACTTTACTTTTAATGTAAGTCAATGGAACAAGACTTACTTAAAACTTAGTCATTTTGAAACTTACACACAATGTAATGAAGATATGAGGTTTTCTTCTGACAGCAATATATATATATATATATATATATATATATATATATATATATATATATATATATATACTGTAAAGATGTAAAGTATTTTGCTCTGACAGTTACATGTATACATATATTTATATCTATCTATCTATCTATCTATCTATCTATCTATCTATCTATCTATCTATCTATCTATCTATCTATCTATCTATCTATATTACTATCTTTTAAGCACTTTCGTCCTCCATAGCTCCTGACCCTCTAAACTGTCAAAAATGGATGACTCAATATAAGGAGGTTCAGTCCACTCCAGCTAAAAAGTTCTCCAATATCTCTATTCAGTGATGTGCTTTAATGGAAACTAGCTATGTGCTTCACTGCTCTATTTTACACCAGCCCTCCCACCACATTGCTTGGGATATTGAAAACAGTCAGAGTGAACTGCGGTGCACTTATATTGAACTGGACAGGAACAAAGTGAAGCCCATCCTCTCCATAATTCATAATTTTCCTCGGAGAAAATCGCTTTGACCATTCTCAGTATGTCCTCTCCCCCTCCCCCTCCACCACAATAGGATTATACATCAAATGGGATTATAATAGCCATCCGTCCTAATGTCTTTGAAGAAAAATGAAATAGCTCTGTTGTATTAGATTATACAGCGCCAGGATCAAATCTTGGTGGCCAACCCCATGGATGTATTGTTTTGGTTGTTGTTCCTTTTTTTATTATGTGAGTATTGTTTATTTCTATTAAACACATATGATGAGCTTCTCTCCTTGCCTTTGGCTGGAACGCTAGCATTCAATTACAACTCCTGACTGGAGTCCCCTGGTATAATGGCCTGCCAATCTCTACAAATAGGCTCTTCATAGCCTTTCCTGCTCTCTCTTCCTCTTTATATCTCAGGCTTCTCTTCCCCAGTGTCCTCTCAGGGCCCTCCTATGGGCTTCTAGACGCTTGGCATTAATCAAGAGTTTCCTCAGGAATTCTCAACTGTCTTCTTCTTCTTCTTCTTCCTCTTCTTCTTCTCTCTCTCTGCTTGTTTAACCCACCTAAGTATTCAGCAGCCCTGCAGGATTTTCTACTCTGGCTGATGAACAGACTTGGTCATTAAAGGTGTTACAAATGACTTCAGACACAGCACTTTCTCACCCTGCATTACCTCTCCATCCCGGCCCATCCTCCTCTCTCTGCTATTTCTCTGTTTCTCTCTAGACTTCCTTTTCTTTATTTCTGTCTCTCTCTTTCTTTCTCTCTCTCTCTCTCTGCCGTCACACGATGGGGTGTTTCAGAAGTGCGACTACACAGATATAATGGTGCAAATAAGAAAGAGAGCTTACAAACACACACACACACACACACACACACACACACACACACACACACACACACACACACACACACACACTTCTAATGCTTGTCAGGATGTTGGGACATACATATATTTCATGTGCATTATGTATTAAAAATAATATGTAACTGCCTGTGTGATAATTATATGTCCTATATGTATTATATATAATCACATGTAATTATGTCACTTATATTAAATATAAATGACTATATTTACATTAGTCAATGTAAATGAATATACATTATAACAAGTCTCATATGTAATATATAAACATACACATATCAATATGTATTAATATGTCCCATACATACTGTTATGTCACTGCATGCATGCTCCATCTGCATTATGCATTATATGTATGTATATATGTATGTATGTATGTATGTATGTATATATGTATGTATGTATGTATGTGTAATACATAGGGGTAATTATTTTTTTCACATTGGCAGTTACATTTGTACACACTTGAGATATTGCTTGATCTTAGTCCATAGGGTTTATTATGACGTTGGCCCACCCTTTGCAGCTATAACAGCTTCAACTCTTCTGGGAAGGCTTTCCACAAGGTTTAGGAGTGTGTTTATGGGAATTTTTGACCGTTCTTCCAGATGCGCATTTGTGAGGTCAGACACTGATGTTGGATGAGATGGGCTGGCTCACAGTCTCCACTCTAATTCATCCCAAAGGTGTTCTATCAGGTTGAGGTCAGGACTCTGTGCAGGACAGTCAAGTTCTTCCACACCAAACTCGCTCATCCATGTCTTTAGTGACTTTGCTTTGTGCACTGGTGTGCAGTCATGTTGGAACAGGAAAGGGCCGTCCCCAAACTGTTCCCACAAAGTTGGGAGCATGAAATTGTCCAAAATCGAGCCGATCTCCTGAATAACAACCCCACACCATAACCCCCCCTCCACCAAACTTTACACTTGGCACAATGCAGTCACACAAGTACTGTTCTCCTGGCAACCGCCAATTCCAGACTTGTCCATCAGATTGTCAGATGGAGAACAGAGAACACGTCTTCAATGCTCTAGAGTCCAGTGGCGGTGCTTTACTCCACTGCATTGGACGTTTTGCCTTGCACTTGGTGATGTGAGACTTGAATGCAGCTGCTCGGCCATGGAAACCCACTCCATGAAGCTCTCTACGCTGTTCTTGAGTAAATCTGAAGACCATGTGATGTCTAGAGGTCTGTAGTGATTGACTCTGCAGAAAGTTGGCGACCTCTGCGCACTATGCGCCTCAGCACTCTGTCATTTTACATAGCTGACCACTTCGTGTCTGAGTTGCTGTCGTTCCCAATCACTTCCAATTTGTTATAATACAACTGACAGTTGACTGTGGAATATTTAGTGAGAAAATTTGACAACTGGGGTTTTTGCACAGGTGGTGTCCGAACACGGTACCACACTGGAATTCACTGAGCTCCTGTGAGCGACCCATTCTTTCACTAATGTCTGTATAAGCAGTCTGCAGGCCTAGGTGCTTGGTTTTATACACCTGTGGCCATGGATATATATATATATATATATATACCATGAAGTTTTTTGTCCTTTTTTGTATAATTTTAAAATGCCAACTGTGCAGAAATTTCATTTACTACTTTTATGTAAAAACAATGTCTGATATATATATTATTTATACATAAAAAAATAAGACAATAATGTCCCTTGTGTATTATGTATGTAGGAACTGCATACAATAAGCATTTTCTAAAAGTAATCATAAATATAACCCAAATCTTAACTTTAAAACTAAAAAGAAATCAGTTGTTTAAAAAAAGTAAAGTTTTTTTTTAATGAGCATGTAATGTAATGTAATGTAATGAAGCATGTATAGAAACAAAATGGTGCTTCTCCCCCGCAGAAGCATAACCTTCTCAGATGTGAAATCACTTCATACAAATTAGCAGACTTGGTGAACAGCACAGCACTGCTACAGGAGCCAATTAGAGCTCAGAGCGAATGGTAAGGGACAGAGCGACAGACAGAAAGACAGAGAAGAAGAGGTGATGAAGGGCTAGAGGGGGAGAACATGATGGAATGAGTTGGCAAATGCAAATGTGTGCCTGTGTGATGACACATTAATAAAGCCTCATCTTCCTCCTCTCCCTCATTCCTCTCACTTCCTCTTTCCCTCTGAGGACGTATGTGTGTGTGCTTCAGACAGAAATAGGCTGAAGCAGCAGGTGTGTGTATATCAGATTGTCTACCTGTGGCAGGGGAGCAGCAGGTGCGTGTGTGTGTGTGTGTGTTCAGGTTCTGTGGAAGATGCAGCAGACCTCCTTATGTCTTTGCTTCCTGCAACTACAGGTGGAGCTGGGGGAGCCTGTGTGTGTGCATGCATGAACTTGACCCAGTTCACAGCGGGGTCTAGACGAAAGGCCTGATTTGAGAGTCTGACCTCATTCAAGGGTTCTTCATCATTATGAATTGTGAAACAACAGCACTAAACTTCCACTACAGCAACTTTCAGGCCTTGTTATTTAAACAGCAGCAGCAGAAGCAATGGAAAATCTTTAGCAGTACATGACCATCTTTTCTTAGAAACCACTGGCTTCCTTACTTAAGGCTGGTTCATGCGCATAGATGGATGGATGGATGGATAGATAGATATTTTAAACTGCACCTATTTCCGACACACTTGTTCAGTTGTGCCCACACAATTTCTCTACTCTCCATTGAAAATCACTGCCGGTCCAGGGGTGGGCCCTAAAACATTTGATTAGTCCAATAAGTGAACCCAGTCACTGGCCACCTCCAAGCATGTCACTGATTGATACACAAACACACCGCCTTTCTGGAAATTGGTGCCTTAATGGTACAAATAAATGGAACTTTAGTAGAAGAGTAGTTTCTTGCAGAGTTGGTTTCATGTTCACACATATGATATCTTTCTTCATCACCTTTTGAACAGCTCCTACAAAAGCTACAATGTGTACAAATGTCATACCCACTGACATTCTGATCTTGGTATATTAAGCAACAGTTTATTTTACAAAACACTTGGATGAACTTGTATTTGTCCAGTTGTTGAACTCAATTTAATTTGTATACAGTTGTGGTATCAAATCCTGGTCCTGAGTTCCAGCATCCTGCAAAGTTGAGTTGATCCAAGCATTACCTAGCACACCTGATCTAGTTGATAACATCAGATTAGGGCATCCTAATACTAGTGCCTTAAATATTAGTAGATCTTGAGGACCTGGTTTGGGCATCCTTGTTTTACAGCAATTATTTGTTTCTTTGTTTTTTATTTCCAGTGTGCACTATTACTGCTTAATTTTCATTTATAATCACTAACGCTTTCTCTAGAGGATTAAGCCTCCAGAGTCTGCACAAGAGGTTCTGTATCATTTTTCACTGCTTACGAGTTTGCATTGATTTACCATTGATTTAAGAATAAATGTAGACTGAACTTATGTCCACAGATATGATACACAGACAGACAGACAGACAGACAGACAGACAGACAGACAGATAGATGATAGATAGATAGATAGATAGATAGATAGATAGATAGATAGATAGATAGATAGATAGATAGATAGATAGATAGATAGATAGATAGATAGATAGATAGATGCTTTGTTGCTTCTAACCACAGCAACTCTGTTGATACTGGTGATGCATCCAAAGGAATGTAAATGTTGCCATTTTTTTAACCTCCCATTGACTGTGTGTGTAAACATGGAACAGTCCCAGGGCAGATGCAGCACTGTTTCAGCAAGTCCTGATTGAAGCTTTAGTTGGTTAATTAATATCCTGACAAGCAATTGTAAATCCCTCTCAGTGTTATGCATGCAAAGACTTCCTTTGTTTTCTTTGAACTAAACAGAGGATCCCAATAGTGTCTAATTGAATACTAATATTTTGCCTGCATTAGTCTTTGTTGTTGTGGCACGCTCAATAGTGTCTCTCTCAGCTGCAGGTTAATGTCAGCCTTATTGAAACGCGGCCCCTCCCTGTCAAAGGCCCACGCCATTAAAAGATAATAGTGATGAAAAGCTGGCTTGAACTAATGCTCTACTATTAATTTCACAAAGCCGTGTTGTACACAGCTGAGTTTACCATCGGCGCACTTTCCAATTAAGCCTGACCTTGGAAGAGAAGTGCAATGCAATGAATAGGACACGCTCACATAGATCCAGTATGAAAAATAATCTGATCTCTATGTAAATCCTCTTTTATATGATAACTTCCACAAAAGCTGAGCGTGTATTTATGTTATCGGTGGCAAGCTACAATTAAGGGCACAGGTAGTGCCCAGGTGCAGGAGTGTAGGTGTATTAGGCGGTTGGAATTTTTCCCACTGATATCCATCATTAGCAATAACACACAGCAGGTAATCAACACAATTTGCAATATTACTTTTGGCATGTCTCACTAAAGTAACATTTTTCTGGCTCATCTGAATGTTTTTCTGGCTTATCTGAGTACGGCAGTGTTTTTCTGGCTTTGTGTCGGTCTCACCTGGGCCTGAGTAATGATGGTTAGGTCTACTTTTAGATGATAGATTAATAGGAGTGTCCATGTTCAGCATAATTTGGTGATTTTCCTTCTCAAGCAGAGCACGGATCACCAAACTGTGCTACACTAAAACCCTCCACGACTAGAATTGGTACCCCTGGTATAGCCTTTAGTGTAAGTTTTACTTTCCCTAGACACAGAATAAGTGACATCTACACAAATGACATCTGACAGACCTCCGCATCAGCCTCGCATGATGTATCATAATTATTATAAAATAGATACTTTGAGTTCTGAAATGTGTTTGGCTGAAATGTGTTATATAACACCTGAAATACACACATATTACCATGTATATCAATGGGAATTTGATCTTAACTTTATAACTTAACTTAATCCTAAACCTTACACTAATGTTAACTTAACCCCCAAACCTAATCCTAAATATATGCTAAACCTAATATTGTAGATACTCTGAATTTCACCAGAGAGTATACTAATAAGTTGAGCATCTGAAGATAATCCAAAAGGGGATTCTCAAAAAAATTATATAATTTATATATTTCTGAAACTTGGTTTTTATTATATTGTATTTACTGCCAGTCTATAAAAGCAATTAGTACTTAACAGCACTCTTTGGCTATGGTGAAATCACTGTAACTCATGGCTTATAGCGCTTAAATTTTTTATTGTTATATTACCATTTGCAATATATCACGGAAAGCTACAATATGCAAATGACCCTTTAACAGATCGTTATGTTGTTTTATTGTGTGTTGTGAGCAATCACAGACCAATCACCAAAACACTGGATCTGGATACGTTTCTATGGGGAATATAAAGATATTTGTGTGTGCCAACAAATGTAAACCATTTAGTAAACAGTAATGCAGGCTGATCTTTAACAAATTCAAGCATTCAGTAATGCATTTTTAATATATATCACAAGACAATATATAGCAACTTTATCGTGACATGCTCATTTTTCCATGCCTGTGCAGCCCTACATGGATGTTTAGTAGCTAGGATAGGAAGCCTACTTCTCTGTCCTCTTATGCCTCCTCTTCATTAGGAAAGCAGACTCCAATTAAAGCAGCTGTCACTGTCTCTTTCCTCCACTCCTCCCTCGCTACTTAATCACATTCTCCTAGTGAGGAATAGAATGTGTACATGTGCCTACAAGCATCCACACAGAACCACAAATCTGTACAAAAGACCAATAAAGGCTAAAATACAGGCAACCTGGTGCTCGAACAAAGTTTTTGTGATTTCATCCCTTTAGAATTAGAAGGTTCTCTCTGTGTTCTGAGCATTTTTGAGATGCTGAGCTTCAAAGATTTAGCATTTCAAAGATGTGGATCGTGTCTCCTTCATACATGAAAACGACAGACACCCTACATGTATTCCAAATGTACAATATCAAAATCCTATCAGATTTGAACCTTCTAACCCTATGAACTCACATATATATATATTTCTTGTTTTAGGACAAATCCTCTTTTTCTCATTCAAAAAAAAAAAGATTGTCCAGTGCAGAGGTCAGTTTAAGGTAGAAACCATTAGTTTCCATTTACTTTAGGTCAGACGGCAACCAACTACTGTATTAAACTGCCCCAGCAAGTAAATCTAGCAAGTCAGTCTTAAGGCTGTGTGAGATTTTGTTACATTAGAAATGTGGCTCTAATGAACCAAATGTCTTATATTGGGAGAAATAAGAAAAAGAAAAGATGGTTGAATGAGTGAAATAAATGTATATGTTGTAATTATGACCCCATTAATTCAGAAATGTATTGTTCACTTACCTTCCGAGCTTAATGTTTATAAAATTTAAGACAATAAGACTTTTTAAAGATCTGCAAGACGACAGGCAGTTTCAGCAACATGTTTTCATTTTTCATGAAGTTTTATTAACTTTGCTGTTGTCACTGAGCAGTGCTGATTGGTTCACAGACAGAACTTTATAGAAATAAGTTAGAGTTTGATAGAACCTTTTTTGTTTTCTAGATAAAGAGTCCAAAAATGGATACAACTTAAAAAGCACCACACATAATGTTAAACAGTTGTCACAGAATAAGAATGTGTGAATAAATTAATTCTGACAAAAATGTCAGATAGAACCGTCTAATTCCAAGATTTATAGAGACGGCATATGAGTATAAATGAGTATCAGTGTTTGGCTGATGTCAGCAGAAATTGCTGGTTTGGAGATTGAAGGGGGGAAAGCAATGATTCTCATCCAGTCCTGTAACAAAGCTATCCTGAAATAGCATGCGCTCGCACTGAGCGATGTCATGTCATTTGCTGGGGGAGTGGAATATTTGAGCATGGAGTAGTTTGAGCATGATGCTCATCAAACTAAAATGTCACTGATTTTGCAAGAAATTCAGCATAATTCAGTGGTTGAGATGTAAACAAAGTCGTTCAAAGTGTTTTGACAGTTCATTGTACAGAAATTTACCGACCAACGTCTTTACAGTGGTAGTGATGGTAACCAGGGGTCATGATGTCTACATGATATTCAAATATAGGCATCTTATTTACTATCCAAAATCACACACAAATCTACACATCTTCTGATTTTTTGTTTGTGTAATATGTGGTATGTATTTATATAAATAAATAAATGGATTCTAAAAATGTGTTTTAGGCCAAAACCTTTTCAAATCTATCAGAAAACAAATACATTAAGCAGCATATTCATAACCAAAACGGGGCATTTCATTTAAACCACTCTGAATGACTTTGTTTGCATCTTAAACATTTAATTATGTTGAGAATGTGAAAATTGGTGGAAGTGTTCTTTAAATGAAGTGCTTTGATGGCAAAAGTGAAATAGTTCATTTCAAAGTATTGTAGTGGCTCAGGCTTGAACTATCAGCTTTAACGTTCAGTTCAGAAAAGTATCACTGCACGATTTTCCTGAAATCCACAGAGGTTCAACTGTGCTTGAAGCATAAACAAGTCCTAACACACACACACACACACACACACACACACACACACACACACACACACACACACACACACACACACACACACACAAACTGTCATAGCAACTCTTCATTGTCTTTGTTTTTCCCTCAGAAATGACACCTGTGGGACACACGTTGAATATCTTTTTTCCGAAGTGGAAAAACGGCACAGAATCACAACTGTACCACAGCATCTTCCTCTTCAGTTAAACTTTAACAAGCCTGCACTCACACTACACACACACAAAAACACACAAACACACGCACTGCAAGGGACTATCATAAGTTCGGAAACACAGGAGAAAGTTGAAGGGATCAAAGAAAAAAAGGCATAAAACTTGTCTGTGCAAAGGAAGATAGAGCCACTTCTGGAGGGAGAAAATCCTGTTTGTTCCCCACCAGGTGCACAGTGCTACTTCAACCCTTTCTTCCATCTTTCCTCTCTCTCATCCTGCTTTCCCCTCATCCCCTCATGGAAAACAGCAGAGAGAGAGATAGATAGAGAGAGAGAGAGAGAGAGAGAGAGAGAGAGAGAGAGGTAATGAGGTGTCTGATAAAGAGAGCTTTGCTCTGAGTGGATTGGAACATTTCACAACATGAGGAAGTAGCTTATCACCAAAACACTCAGCTTGACCAACTGCAGCATGCAATAATGTGCATGTGTGTGTAGTTGCATGTGTGTGCTGTGCGGAGACACATGCTGTGATTGTGTTTGATGTGAATGATGTGAAGAGAACATGCAGACTTCTGAAAGAGATGCCAGCCGAAGCATAAAAACAATCTGTTGTGCAGAAGTCACCAGCACTGAAGGCATTTAACAACAGGCCTAACCATGCTCCTCCCAAAATTCTTTCATAGCTACTGTTGAGATAGGATAAGCCTCATAAAACATTGGAAAAAATCTAATCTGAAGTAATGAGAAACTGAAGAAACCCCGGATTCACTGAAAAGCCTAATTTTAGAATATTATGCAGTGATTCAGTGATTCAGCTCCAAGTCACGATGGAGCTGAATTTGTTGATTTTTGGTCAGTTCCTGGTTTGAAATGCTGCCTAACTGAGCTGAGCATTTACTTATTGCAGCTAATTGAAACTTGTGAGGTTGGAAATGACCTTTGTACATTTGTACAATGCTAACATTAGCACATTTACATGACAACAATAATATTATTTATCCAAACACTGTGACTTTTCACATGGATACATAATGAAAATCTTAACCCGTGGCCCACTGACAAGCCCAATTTTTAATTGTACACTTCTATAATTTAAGAATAGGAATAGCCAGTGTGCATGAAGTCCCTGTAGTTATTGAATTGTAAGCTTTAGTACATAATAAGCCTGGAATGTTAAGGGGTTAAATGCATTCTTTCCTAGCTATTGTGAGGCTGGACAAGCTTTACAGAACACTTTTTGAACTGCCACTAACACAACGTTATTAGACAGCTCAACAACTGGAGGAGAGCTCTGACGGCCAATTCTGTTATGTCAGCTAACTAACAGTAGAGTTGCCAGTAAAGTTTTGCCTAAACCCTGTAAAATTCCTGAAAACTTGATCTTTTTATTGATTTTTTGCAAGGCCAGTTTGGCTGAGCTATTTTCTGAGCTAAAGAACCTACAGAACATAATCGTGTAAGATATAGCATTATGACTGCCATAATGCTATATCTTACACGATTATGTTCTGTAGGTAGCTACATATCACCAACGGTGCACCTTTCTGAAACAACTGTTCCTATGTTAGTAGTAATTTGAACTAACTGAACACATTTTTGTATATAAATGGTTACATTGGGTAAAAAGAAGCAGTGCAAACCTCAAAAGAAACACAAACATTTGAAAGTGCTTGGACCCCTTGTGTCCATGGATAGAATTTTCCTGGACAGACAACCCACATTCAGGATGTTCCAGGAAAATTCTGGACAAGTGGTAACCCTCGCTAACAGACACCATGTTGGCTAGCATTGCACAAGTGATGGGTGGAGAGGTGGGAGAGATTGTGAGGCGAGTTATGCTTTCTTGGACTCCCAGCTATGGATGGATGTTGCACTGCTGGAGGTGGATCTTGCAATCTTCTGCCAATAGGACGAGTGCTTTGGATGGTGCTCTATGAAGCCCAATGCTTTGAAGCTCTAAAACTAAAACCTTAAATCTTTAGATTAAGTAGGGTTCTGGTCACACTTGTTTTGGATGGTCCCCTATAGATGATCTACAAATACTTAAATTGTTAACAAACTTTTGACCATCAACAGCACTAAGGTTAGGCTTAGATTTAGGAGTAGGTGAAGGTTTTACCTTGAGGTTAGGGTTAGGTTTAGGATTATAGATAGATTTAACAAAAAATTCACATGCAACTTCAAGTTTGGTTGCATTTAATAGCTATTTATTTGAATGTTAGTTAAGGATAGACTAAGCATCTACAAAGCATCTATAGCGTACCATCCAAATAAAGTGTTACGGGATTTTTCCAGTGTTCTGTAAAGCTTCTCCAGCTTGTACAGTATCAACAAATGAATGCATCTGTGGGTGGAGGATAGATAGAACTATGATCATTTAATGAATAGTCTCAGAATTAACTGTAATGGACACAACAAATGCTGAGCTGCCGCACTGTGAAGAAACGTGTCCGAGTGACGTTCCCAGCCCAGCACAGCTTCCAGAAACCAGCTAAGCTAAAGACTGTCTGTCCAACATGAACTCTTCCCTACCAGGACTTACCCAATGCTTCACACAGATACGTCCAATTCCTGACACTACCTTCAGTCATTTCCCTAGCCAGCTATTTGATAACTTTTGATACAGCTGTTTGAACACAGACCCGTGTCTGACACATGCTACTTCACTGCCAGCACAACTGCAGAATGGCGACGATCCAAAATGGTAGCTTGTTTATGTTTGTTCAACATTGTGTTTATGTTGTCAGAACGTTGTTCGTCCAGATGAATGGCCTGTTTGAACGAGCGGTGCTCTCGCTAGGCTAGACAGCGACATGAATAATGGATGAGTTAATGTTTACGATGGATGACTTTTTGTGTATAATAAGGGAGGATGAGGAGACCATTGAACAATGCAGTGGGAATCTGACAGATAGCCAATGAAAAAAAAAATCAAAATACCAGCTTAACCTGACCTGGACACCATTACATGAGTATTGATGTAAATTATAATTACCCCTGTTAGCTGCTCTATGGTACATATGACTTAAGACCTCTTATTATACCACTTATTCATAAGTCACTGAAACAAGTAGAGAAAGTTTTTCAAAAGTTTGTAAGCTTGTAAAAAGATTGTAAACATTCAGTAGATAACACATTTGTGTGTATAGGTATGTATAGATAGATAGATAGATAGATAGATAGATAGATAGATAGATAGATAGATAGATAGATAGATAGATAGATAGATAGATAGATAGATAGATACAAAAATAAAGAGATTAATCCCAGAGGGAAAGCCATCTAGTACAGAGTACAGTACAGTAAAGTACAGTAAAGAGCAAAACAAGAGCAAAAGTATTGCCATGCACTATTATACATATAATATACTGTATTACTAGGTAATGAACTACAGTATGTACATCATTATACACCGATCAGGGATAACATTATGACCACCTCCTTGTTTCTATACTCAATGTCCATTTTATCAGCTCCACTTACATTCTACAGTTACAGACTGTAGTCCATCTGTTTCTCTGATACTTTGTTAGCTTCCTTTCACCCTGTTCTTCAGTGGTCAAGACTGCCATGGACCCTCACAGAGCAGGTACTATTTGGGTGGTGGATCACTCTCAGCACTGCAGTAACACTGATGTGATGGTGATGTGTTAGTATGTGTTGCGCTGGTCTGAGTAGATCAGACACAACAGTGCTGCTGGAGTTTTTAAACACCTGAGTCTCACTGCTGGACTGACAATAGTCCACCAACCAAAAATATCCAGTAACACACACTAACACACCACCACCATGTCAGTGTTACTGCAGTGCTGAGAATGATCCACCACCCAAATAGAACCTGCTCTGTGAGGGTCCATGAGGGTCTTGAACACTGAAGAACAGGGTGAAATATGGCTAACAAAGTATCAGAGAAACAGATGGACTACAGTCTGTAATTGTAGAACTACAAAGTGCACCTATATAATAAGTGCAGCTGATAAAATGGACAAGGAGTTATGCCTGATTGGTGTATATACTATATTGCAATATATGTGATGCTGCAAATATACATCATCAATGTCCAAAGAAAAGCAGGCATCTCCAAAATAGTAAATTTACAGAAGGCAAACACTCTTATGTTTTAATGTAAGGTAATGTAAAGAGATTCTATTACAAGTGATTTTGGAGCATTTCTACTGGTTCATTTGTCATAAACTTTTCACACAATATAAAGGACAGGTGTATTAAAATGATGTAGAAAAATAAAAATCAACAAAAATGCAGATACATGGCTTTCTTTGACAGCAATGATATAAACACTTCTATGTTATGATACAATAATCTAATATACAGAGTTTTAAAAGTGAACCAGATAAGCTATAATTTCCAAACTGTATTCAACAACTGTTTATATTGAACCCATTTAGACTTTATTTGACCATATGGACTAAACAATATATGTAATATGTATAAAAGTACAATTACATATAACTACTTCTATGTTATAATATCAATATAATGTACAGAAAACTGACAGTAACAACTCTGGAGTTTTAGGAGTTAACCAGATAAGCTACAGATTCCGAACTCCATTCAGCAACTGTTTACCTAGAACCCATTTAGACACTGTATTTGGCCATATAGACCAAACAATGTGCCCACTACCTAGAAATGGGTGACATGACAGATGGGGGAGCGGCTGGACTTAATGGATCTAAATGGGAACAACACAATGAACAAAAGAAGAAAAGTGTTTGTGTGGTAGGGCAGAATGCTCCCAGCAGGGAAGACTGTGAGGGACCACGGAAAGACAAAAGAGAAGGAGGGTTGAGCGGAAAGGCAGAGGAGAAGAGAGGGGAGAAAACGGAGGCAGGAGGGATGAGCACTCTGTTGTTGACATGTCAGCGAGGCAGCCTCGGAAGACTCGTCTCGGGAGAGACTGCAAAGGAACTTGGCTTGAAAATGGCTGCCATGCTGAGATGTCAAAAAAGCCAGTCACAGTTTGCTTAGAAGTAGTGCGCAGCCATCTTTCCTCACAGCGAGAAACAGAGAGCCAGCATGAGTCGTGCCTGAGTAAAAAAAAAAACAAAAACACATGGGCATAAGTTACCCAGTCTTGTCAGTTAGGGCGTAATTGTCAATAAGAACAACACAAGACTACATAATGGCATGAGCACAAGATGGAAAAGGAGGGAATTAATTACAGGCCGATAACTCAGCGAGTAATGATCGGCCTAGCCCTGTTCCTGCCTATACTCTGCTCATTCATTCCCAATGAATCTTACAGGCCTCCGCAATCCTCCATAAATAACATTAAACTCCTTCTCAGACCATTGACCTTAAGGCACATTGTGTGTATGTCTCATAGATCGCCCATCTCCTTGCTCAGCGGAGCTAGAGTGATCCATTCCAGGGTTAATCATGGGTGACCCGCAACCAGGTGTTGGAGCGAAGCGGTACACTGGTGCCAGAACTTTCTGAACTAATTAAGTTTCTCTCACAGGTCACTGGCTGTTAAGATAGGCTGTCCCTGCTCAGCATCTTCTGAGCGGCCCTCTGGGAGCATAGATTTATGCCATTTGGCTGTGTGGTCAAGGGGCAACGTTGCAGGTAAGGTGAGGTGCTTAAAATCAAATTTTTACAATTTAAAATATAATTAATCAGCCAAGACATGTACGGTGTCTAATGTTTGCTTCTTCAGTTATGCACTAGAGCTAAAAGACTAATGCAATGAAATGATGGAGGCTAATATCCAGCAATTAGAATAATGAAAACTGCATATATAAATCTTTACACTTGACTCAAACTGCATTGAGTTCTTCAGTATTACTAAACAGACTTGTCTATGTGGTAAGCAGTTACATGACAAGGGGGGTGCTGAGGGGGCAGCACCACCATATTTCAGGATTGCTATCTACAACTGCTAAAAGTAACTTAAAGATCTGAACTTAAACATAAATTTAGTTTATATATTTTTAAAATCTGCAGCAGCCCACACTGTTTAGGTTAATGCTGCATGTTCACTACATTGAGCCACATTGCTTTCCTTGCCAACTTTTTCACCGCTTTGGGGGCATGGCATAAAGGAATCTGAATCTGAATGTCACTAAAACACAAGCAAATTCATGTACAAAGAGTGGAAGTCTAGACTGTAGAGTCGAGTTGTAGGTCAGATCTGAGCCCAGAAGCAGCCTAATATTATTTTGTGTTTTTTTTATGTGCAAAGCTTTTTTTTTATAAGCAAGTAACTCACTCACTCACATTTAGCAGGTGAATATTCTCCTCAAGGGGGTGCAATTAGCACTCAAATGGTTTTTAGTTTTTTTAGCACTTTGCATTAATGACATTAACATGTGTCCGTTTAAACTGTGGAACTACATGACACAATGACGCGTGACAGCGATGTGCATATCAGTAATCTGATTTGTCGCTATGCAGCGCATTTGCATGAAGTTTCTTACACAATGGGAGGAAGTAGACTGCACATCAGTTGTATCTGTATATTGTTGTCTCATGCCACATTATAGCATTATGATGCATTCTGTTTGATGTAAATTAACCAGAAAAATTAAGCAAATCATTTAGCATGAGTTCACGGTGTACATCATACATATGCTACTTAAAATTTCAGTACTCCCAAACACCTGAAAACAAGTTTCAACCTTTCTACAGATTAAAAAAAGCTTCAAGATGATTGCTACTGCTGTTTTAGCTATACCATGTACTTCTGTCCATTTTAATAGATGCCATACAGTGTCAGAAAAGTCCAGACTTCCACCATCTCTGTCTATATACCTGATACACTTGAATATCTGACTATGCACTAACTGTCTATACGTCCAATACACCTGTTATAACCTTTGCCTATGCATATTTTGTCTACGTTCGACACCTCTACCTACTGACCATGCACATTTTGTCTTGTCTTTTACTGTCTTTTGTCTTTGCACTGTTTACTATGCATTTTTTATTACTGCACTGGATAAGTAGCCCAATAGTGTTTCGTTATACTGTACTACCCTGTATTGTATAATGACAATGAAGTTGAATTGAATTGAATTGAATACTGTGGTTTAAAGCAAGTGACAGTTTGCATGATGCTAACTGGTACCGATAAGCTTCCATTATTTCTTAGCTACATTGTCCTCATAGCTCCACTGGAAGCCTAAAGAAGTAAATGCAAAATCCTGGCTGATCGACTGTATTTGAGAAAAGGGGAAAACCGTTTTCAGGTTGACTTTTCACCAAACTATTGCATTAAATCCAACACAGGTTGTAGAGAAACGAGGAAAGACATTTCCACCTGTTTATTTGCAACTCATCCATCCATCAACGTGAGGAAAGCGTCTGGGCTGCCTGCCCAGGGTGGAGGTAGAGAGAGCGAGGGAGGGATGGAGGGGATGGAACTGGAGCTAAATTGAGACACATTATTGCATGATGTGAGGGGTGTCACTTTACGTGATCGTTCACTTTGACTGACAGCCTCACTCGGACCAGTGTGAAGGAGCGAGAGAGACTCATTTAGACTGACGGCAGAAGTGTGTGTGCGTTTATGACTGTATTTGACCCACTTACTAAAGTTATTTCCCCCAGAGAGACAACAAAAAATGATTTGAAAACGCTGCTCAGAGATGTGGTGAATTGGCATTAAAGACACAATAAAGAATATATCAAGCACTTTCTCATATTCCAGAAAAGAAGCACTGATTCGTCAGGATAACAGCCTCATAGATGCTGAACAGAGAGGTTCACTGTTTCTAAAAGACCTAAGCACATTAAATGTTTATCATTCTCTCTAAATATTCACGTCATCGGCTATTGTATTCACTGCTAAGTCGGTGAATATCCTAGAAAGAACATCAGTATTACGGAGCGTTCTTTACACAAATGAACTAAAAATATCTCCAAAATCAGCAACTCCTAAACACACAGGAATTATCATATCTATGTATGGAATACAAGCTGAGCTGTAAACTGGTTCTTCCTTGCCTGCATCACTGCCTGAATCCCAATCCCTTGTGTTTTGCCAGTTTCACATTCCTTGGGAAAACAAACATAACCCTCCTTTCCACCTATAAACACATAAGCCACAGTGCACAACAAATGTACACGCAGTCACATTCAAAAGGTTGAATGACCTTGTAAAATTATGTTTTGTTGATTTTGAAGTGAGAATAAGTAAACATTCTACTACCTTTTCTCTTTTTCCCTAATATGTTAAACTCAAATAGCAAAAGCAAATAAATAGAAATTACATAATAAAATTGACATAAAAAATGCCATTTTTAAAAGTGAAACATTCTGTGGTCCACAGCCTACAATTTTCTTGTAGGCTTTTGTCCATTATAATGTTCAGAATTCATTGTTATCTTACCATTTTCCAACTTTTCTTTACCCCTTAGAAATAAACAGGCTGTTTTTGGTCCAGTGCCATGGTCAAATTTATGTTTTGTTGATTTTCTAAGTGAAAACATAGCCAGGGAACAAACTTTATAAAAAAATATCATTTCTTGTGCAAAGTTTCCTACACAATTTCTATGTAGTTGCTGAGTTTAACATAATGGAAAAGAAATAAAACAATAAATATTAAACTGTGCCATAAGTTTTGCACAGGCCACATTTACTATTTGTTTTTCACCCTTTTGTGTTAAATACATTAAATTCAACAAATAAATAGTGAATGGGCATTAAAATGTGCATAAGTGTAGCAATTAATTTGATCAGGGGTGCCCAGTATTTTGTATATGGTTATAAAGTGTCTTTTTTTGCCACAATTATCCATTTGCAAAATAATGTGTGACAAGCCCCTCGGCTGTCTCAGAGTGCTATGGCCTCTGTTATGTGATGACCAACAAAATTCCTCAAAACAAACCGGTAGTGTTTAAAGTAAATGTTAAAGTAAATTAGTCAGAGTTTCTCTGGTTTGATTGCTGTAAACCTGGTTTCCAGAATCCTTTTTGAAAGCCTGATGGACATATTAAGAGTAAAGGGAGGCAAGACTCACCTGAACTGTGCAAACAATCAATTGACAGGTTAGGAGTGCAAAACCACAGCAGTGAATCTGCAGGAGCGAGTCCATCTCCTTTAATACTTTAGGCTTTAATACTAGACTGTAAATGCCTTTTGGGAAAGTTGGAAGCATTCCCTTCAACCCAATGAGAACCTGCACAATTGGACTTTCCCCATAAATAGACACCATGTTGAGCCTTACAAGCTTCTCAAAAAATTGAGAAGTGAAATGCTCCACATGACCCTTTCATCACTGTTAACTCCATCAGTCGCAGAAACATACACAAATTGAGGAGCATGCATGCACTTACACACACACACACACACACACACACACACACACACACACGTACAGATACACACACACACATGTATAGACATACATGTACACACACACACACACACACACACACACGTATAGATACACATACACACGTACAGACACGTACACACACACACACACCTACACACACACACACACACACAGACACACATACATACAGACACGTACACACACACACACACACGTATAGACACACATACACACACGTACACACACACACACACACACACACACACACACATTCCTTAAATAATTAGCGAGTGATACACAGCTATAGCTGTCGGTCAGCGCACACAAAAGACCAAAAGGGCCCCACACGTGGGGCTGAGAGATGAAATTACAGGACTGATAGTAACTGCTGATATCACAGAACAGCCAAAGCATTCACCAGCGGAAAATCCCACCAACCACACTAACTACCCCCCACAGGAGATAGCTCCCACTATACATCTGCTACACACTATAGCCTATATACTATAGCCACAGCACGGCTACAGCCATGGTAGCTGTGTGTGTGTGTGTGTGTGTGTGTGTGTGTGTGTGTGTGTGTGTGTGTGTGTGTGTGTGTAGGTGTGTGTGTGTGTGTGTGTGTCTGTGTTTAGTGCGTCAGAAGAACTGTGGATTTTACATGTGCATGTTTGGTGGGTTATTGTGGCAGAGGCTTTAGCATATGAAAATGAAGGTATGCTAAGTGGGGAAAATGGGGTCTATTACTTGAGGCATGAAGGGCAATAAAGAGAATGAAAAAGAACTGATGTGTGATCTTCTGAGACAGCGAGAGACAGGAAAGAGAAGCAGAGAGATAAATGAAAAAGAGGACAGTGAGAGAGCAATAGATAGATAAATAGAGAGAGAGAGAGAGAGAGAGAGAGAGAGAGATTGGTGGCCTTTTGGAGATGGATCTCAGTTATATTTCTTTTGAGTTCAATTGTTTTCTAATGGGTTTAAGGCAAAGGCAGCACAGCATTGGTTAACAATGATATAAAGACAAAGAGAGAGAGAGAGAGAGAGAGAGAGAGAGAGAGAGAGAGAGAGAGAGAGAGAGCTTGATGTCCATGTGAAGTGGCTGGATGGACCTCTGTTGGGTTTCCATTGGCATCGCTTATTTCTAATGGACTTAAGGCAAAGGCAGCACAGCATTAGAGCACCAGGAGAAAGAGAGAGAGAGAGAGAGAGAGAGAGAGAGAGAGAGAGAGAGAGAGAGAGAGAGAGCGAGAGACAAAGGAAGAGACAGACAGATCGACACTCTCTGCCATTAGCTGACAGTTTACCTTAAACTTGCGAAACTTTAATCTCCCCTGTCACCACTATACTGCACAGTAGCTGTGAGCAAAATATTTTATTCATTAATAAACACAAAAGCTGCCTTTTTCTGTGAAGTGTTTGCTCATCAGAGCACAATAATGTATTATTTGTTGAGCCTTTTTCCCTTTTTTGTCTCTCTTAGCTGAGAATCTTCAACAAACACTCGGGGTAATAAAGTGAAATAAAACTGTCGACGCCACTCTGATGCCAGTGCTGTTCTTGATCTTTTTCTGCAAACTCTTTAATCTCAATTCAGAGACAAAAATGAAAAAAACATGCCCACTTCATCAACACGCTTCACGGCTGCTGATGGTGACAGCGTTGGCATGGCAACACTTGCCCTGACGCACAGGACTGGGCTGCTACTGTGCAACAGCAGCCATTCAGTCAGTACACACTAGTAGTAGTGGGGTACTACCAGCCAAACAATGGACTTGTTTGCACTTGTGAGTGTGAACTATTAGCCAATGATAGCACAGTGGTGAGGTTTATTGGAATGTGGGTAATAATAATAATAATAATAATAATAATAATAATAATAGATTATTGTTAGTAGTGCACATTTCTGTCACGCCCCCTCTGGCCTGACTACACCCAATGAGGCCACCTCAGACTACAGTTCCCAGAATTCCTCAGTTCAGTTCCTCGTGACTCAGGACTAACCGATCCACCTATTAACACTCTGCTTCTCTGGACTTCTAATTGCACACGCCTGTTTCTGATCTGTATATGATCAGTCTCTTTGTAAACACACTTTCCGAAGTATCGGAAGTATCATCAGATTCTTGTGCATACAGAGCGTTTCTCTCATGTCTGTTATGTCTTTTTCGTACATGACCTGTATTAAGTTTATGACATTGAGTTTTGCCTTGCCCCTCAGTTTTGGATCTCTGGTTTTCCACATTCTGTTTCTGTTTTTCGACTAGTTCTTAATTCAGGCCTCTTCTAGGGGCGTCTGGTTCTGTCTGCTTCCAGTATAGTTTCATATGCAGAATTGCAGCTCAGATTGGCTGCCCAATGTATGCAAATATCTCACAATAAAAAAGTCTAAATCTGCTTGACAGCTAAACTGAAGAAATGAGTTTTGAGTTGTTTTTAAAACTGTCAGCAGAAGGTGTCTGATGGATCTGTGTAGCCAAAAACTCAACAAATCTATGGAGCATAAAAACATAAAGCTGCTTTGCCAATTTTTTATGTTACAATACAGGAATAGCCAGCAAGCCTGATTTTAATGGGATGGATCCAATTTGGATTATGGCTTTTAAGACACTTTATGCTGTATTTATATTTCAAATAAATTCTAGAGGAAACAGGCAACAAGTACAACACTGCAGGAGCAGGTGTCATGTTGTCATGTACAGGCTACTTTAGCAGCTCACTAGCTACTGCATTTTGTGCCAAGTGGAACAGGTCAGTGTCAGTAGATCTGTTTCTAAACATTTGGTGGCCCTAAATGACATCCAACCCACTCTAGCTTAATAATTGATTAGGAAAATAGTAAAATAATAAATAACTATTTTCAAAAGAATTTTAATCTTTGAGCAAACTGGATTAAATGAATACCAATTAAGCAAAAGTGTGTTCACATGCAAAAAACGTGTTTTGTTTGTGCTTTGTACCATTTAAATGTTGCTTTTCCATAAAAAAATGGACAACAAAGAGACACTACATGTTTATAAAAGTCTATGACTAGCTAGCCGCTAACTTATCAAGCCTAATAGCGGAAGCAGGATAAACAGATTATAAAAACAAAATCTTCATGCAGTGTTAATATTTCCGGGGGCTGTGGAGGCCCAGAGCAACCACTTACACCACTTATAGCAAGATATGATACTGCTTTTAATGCAATCCACTAAATAAAACATTGCTAATAGTCTAAAAAAGAGACAAGAGTAATGATCCATCAAAACAACTGAGCACTAGCTACTGCTACACACCAATGGAGTTTAACATGGGCTGCCAGGCTGTCATTGCTGATTAATTACAGTGTAACGTGTATACCTGCAAATACCTCATGTCCACATAGATGGACAACACCTGGAAAAGGAAACCCTCAGGAGGTAAGGAGAGATAGTTTACACTGGTTTAAGGAGAAAGAGAGAGAGAGAGAGAGGGAGAGATATGAGGAAGAGGAGGAGGAACTGAAGAATGCTTCTAGAATGACAGAGATCACCCACTTACATAACGACAGTGGCTTTCCCTGGAACCGTCACCCGAGTGTGTGCGTCAATGTCAGTCTCTCCCCAGATGCCACATTCATTAATGATAAAGCCTGAGAGGGAGGGCTATCAGGTGACGGCCAAGGACCTAAAATGCCCATATGCACTCACACACTGCCACAGGAATGACGCTACAATGCTTTGTTTTGTGACTTGACCATGAAAATGCATTAAAATGCATTTTTAAAAGCATTTTGAGACAGAATGACTGCAGTAATACGTAAGAATACGTAATTCCACAGAGAAATACCATTTCCCTTTCATATGGAAGTCCGGAGAGGCCATGAGCTGCTGTTATAATTTTCTGAATTGTTTTCTTGAGATAACAAACTACTTTTGTTATTTCGCGATAACAAGATAACCAACTTGCTAGTTCAAGGTAACAACTTTATCTTAAGAACAAAATAATCAACTTATCTTGAGATAACATGATAACTTACTCATTATTTCAAGATAACAACTTTTTTATCTGGAGATCATGAGATAATTAACTCGTTATCTCAAGAAAACAACTTTGTTATCTTCAGATCACAGTATAATGAACTTGTCTTAAGATAATGACTTGTTATTTTGAGATAACAAAAAACTAACTCATTATTTCAAGATAGCAACTTTGTTATCTTGAGATCACAGGATAATGAACTTGTTATCTCAAGATAACAATGCAGAAAATTATGTTTACTTCATGAACTCTCCGGACATCTGTACTTTCACATTTGAATTTTGACATCTTTGTAGCTCGGTGTACTCTGTGATAATGCTATATGAACGCATTATTAAAGAGTGAAAATGCATGTAAGATAATCTACACTTTAATTACCATTTTGACATAATCATTGCATAATCAAGTTGAGCATAAATATGACGTTTTGGAAATATGTTTTAATTTAAATGAAGCTACTCAAAGTATCTAAATCTGTGTGTAAATAAAATATGAGTCCTATTGTACCAAATCACTGTATTGATTGAATATCTGAATTGATATTGCATACTTGTAAGACTGAACTTTGGAGTTGTGGAAAAATATCCCTGAAACTGAAAGGAAGTCAAAAAAATGGAAGCTGTAATAAAGGTGGAAACACTAAATCCTGAAACATTTAATAATTACCACATTATATTATATTATTGAGGTAATTTTCTGTTAAATATATGTTTTTTTCTTGATACTAAAATGAATAGCTCATAATTAATGACCATTTTGACTGGAAATGATCCCCTTATATGGCCAAAATTTAAATACACATTTCTATAACCTAAGAAAAGCTCAACCAGTTCACATTGAAGTCCCTGTAATTACTGAATAATAAGCCTTAGTATATTATAAACCTGGGATTTTAAGAGTCTCTGCTGTCTTGTCTAGTGACTTTTCTGCAGCATTGTAAAAAAGTATGCTTGTGTATGTCTTTGTCTGTGTCTGTGTGTGAGATGTTGTGGATTAACAGTCATTACACAGGCTTGCTGTGGCAGAGAGAGCAGAAAGCCAGATTAGCTGGCTACCACAGAGTCTTTAGGGGCTTAATCTGTTGCTGTGTGGCCAAAGCAGGCAAAGCTGGCATTACATAAACACTTCACCTTCACACGACTTTAACACACACGCTCTGTCTCTCTGAAACACACACATACATGCAAATCATCTTCTCTCCATGTCCTTTTCTCAGTTCCACCAGTAACGTGTGTTGCGGTGGAATGTGGCTGAAAAATGATCAAACAACTGTACCATCCAGTTAAGGCTTGAAGATGCTTCTCAAAATATTGCTAATAAATTAGCTTTTTTCTCTCATTGTGGTTTTGCAATAGCTTAATATATTAACGCCTCCAATAGCCAAGGCCCAAAGTGTTATCACACACATCTGTCATCTAAGAATAGCTCAGCCAGTTTGCACTGAAGCCCTGTAGTTACTGCATAATAAGCCTTAGCATGTATAAACCTGGGATTTTAAAGGGTTGAATAGAATGCTGCAAATTGGACAATAACTGAGAAAAATGACTACCTTGGAAAACAGATCCATACACAGATGTCATG